>NW_014334501.1:328893-330347 GCF_000341935.2 Cephus cinctus | reverse complement strand
AAAAAAAAAAAAAAAAAAAAAAGAGTATTATTAATATAATAAAATATAATAAAAATAGTAAGAGAATTTATCTTAAAGAATTTGTATACTTTGATAAAGCACTGATTAAGTCTGGCAGCCAATGCCGAGGTCATCGTCAATGCGACGACTTCCCACTTCTTAACTCGGTTCTGTGCCATCTGCGTTTTTATTTTCTCATTCGCTTTTTCTTATTTATATTCTCGCGCATTCGCGTTACTCGAGCATAGCAGAAATAGATTGTTTTTTCTTAGCAATAGCATTGAGCAATGCCAATGACAATGACAATGGAAATCGTGTCAAAGATATTTGTAAACGTTATCTCACTGATCTATCAACAGACAAGTTCTTGAAGCTTGCCGTTTTCTAAAGCGCCCGAAACATGCTTCTTTTTCTGATTCGGGGTGAATTTTTACAGAGAAGAGGTTCAATCTTGCAAATCTATCGACGCGTGATTCAATCGATAAATCGATATGTATCGCGCCGAGACGATACTCCAAGTGGGCTACGAGTCTCTAGAGTCGATCGGCAGGTATTTCACGTGATAGGCCACGACTTGATTTTCGCGAATGATATTCGTACAATTATTGATTACCGATTTATCCATCAGATCCATCTTTGCACGCGTTCGATTACGAGATTACCTTAAGCATGCACGAAAGCTCATGACAGATAATGATTACTGTTTCAGGATATCGTATACCTGTCATCGCCTATTTTAGATATCAATATCAATACAGACAGTTTGATCGATTGGTAAGAAGATATTATAAAATGCGCGTGGCTGTCACACGATTCGTTACGGCAGGAAAACAATCCATTGTCAACGACAACAATGAATCCATTGTTATCCCGTGTTAGACATATTATGAGGTATAGATATACACTAAGCAGCTACTGTCTATTTCCGGTGATATCGAAAGAGAGTGAATATCGATCCAGGAAGCGCAACGACAAATGGCAAAGTGTCCCTCGATCGACTTGCGGGTTAGCAACAAGCACCGGTGCGAAAGAAACGCAGGAGTCAGCAGTCAGTAAATAAGCAAGCGTCGGCGCTCGTCTCGAGCAATTCCGCAAGTGTAGTAGCCAGTGACGAAAAGCGGCGGTGCATCGTTTCGGATCGCTCCTACGGCACAGATAGCGTCGATTGCGTAAACATTAGCTGTGCCGCGACGATGCGTCCCGTAAGCGTGACCGCGCACAATCAGGATTACCTTAGGGCAGTGTAAGCAAACGCCGCGACGAACTCGGTAGACCCGACGAATCCACGGCTGAGCGACGTTTCTGTGTCACGAGGAACTCACAGACGCCTCTGTATATATTTATATACATATTAATGATAGGAAAGAAGTAGAACCGAGATGTATGCGATGGCAGAAGCGATGCGAGACCCTTGGAGTTGCCTGGAGCTTTATGCGATATGCTCGGCTGGGAGG
>NW_014334501.1:284760-328841 GCF_000341935.2 Cephus cinctus | reverse complement strand
GAGGGACCTGCGCATTGCAGCTGCTTGCACTTTCGAGAACGTGCAGGGCGCCGAGGCGTCTCGATTCCGCGTAGTACCTATCTCCGTCGATACAGATGAAATTATGCCGATGCATTTAGCGTGAAGCGTAGCCATCGATGGTACTGCTCAATTATTATTCATCGGATGCTCCGACAATTAAACGTGAGAGATCCTTGGCCGGTGTAGCCTCTACCTCGTATTGACCTCTACTCAAGCGAATCGTCCTGATTTTTTCAATACGTTTTGCATTATTTTAATCGACTGTGATATTACCATCCCCTTCCCCCCTGTTTCGTCGCTCCAGGGCCAGCTACACCGTCCCGTAAATATTTCCTTGAACACGTTTCAAGGGGAATTCGTTTGGAAAATTCCTAAACGGGGTAACAGTCGCTGCACGTTCGCTCGGCAGTTGCGAGGCCAAAGAGGGTATTTTTCTTTTTAATCCAACACGCGTCCCTCCGTCATTATCGAGTATGACAAACGGTAATGCCGTTAACAAGGTCAATATACTTCGGACGTCCGTAAAGTTTCCGATAGACCGACGTGAGATGGATGGTGGATCGATAAGCGATACGAAGGCGTTATTCTGACAATGAGCCACATTGAGGATGTATATCCGTTTGTGGAATTGTTGTAAAAGATAAAGTCTCTGTAAAACTTTGAATTACTGGAATCAAGACTGTATGTAATATTGTTCGATAATTCTCGTTTCTCTGCATTAGATTCCGAGGTGTTCTCCTCGGACAAATAATAATATTATTCTTGCACAATGACGTTTGATTGAATTCGCGTTAAGAACGACACGCGGTATCAGGTGGAACGTGCAACAATCGTACTCGGGAGATATTGCGAAATCAATTGAGGTCGTTAACATGATATGCCTTGTGCGTGGAAGGTGTTTTAAAGCGACTGTAGGTACGAAAAAGAAAAAATGATCACGGTATTTCGCGTGACAGCCGGCATTGTTTATATGGAACATACGTAGAATATAATTTTTACGTCGTAAATCTACGTGCATGAAACTCCTTTTCTTTCTATGCGTTCGCGTATACATGGATAATAGCGGAATTTTATGTACGCTTCGTGAAGTATGAACGTGAAACTTTAGGCTTATCGATCTAACAGACTTTCGCGTCACGCGATCAATAACACAGCCCTAATTTTACTCGATGCCAGAGAACGTCGATAAGCAGGGTGGTAGGTGGTGTTAAGAGAATACATGAGAGAAAAATGATTGATTTCGCTAGCTGAACTAAAATGATTTAAAATTCCAACTGACCTTGGCCTCTCGAGTAATGATGAATCTCGAGGAATCCAGTAAAATCCAGCGTAAATCTCCGAATCCACAATATTTCTCTGAATGAGTGAATCCACACCGAACACACCGTAAATATAGACTGGTTGCGGTAACTCGCTCGGACCGTCACTTATAGCAAAAGCCACTATGTCACATGACTGTTGGGGCCTTACTCGCAATTGCTGTCACTGTGATACTCGCAGTCAGTCAATCGAGAAAGCCAATCGCCTCTGTGGTTTGGAACTTCGAGAAAGTACTACGTCAGAGCGAACACGTGGGAAGGACGTGGATGCGCCGGCACTTTTTTCCCAAATCTTCTCATTCGCTCGATTCGACGGTAATTACTCGTGTTTTTGAGTGCAGTGGTGTCACGATTTAAACAAATTATTTTTTTTTTTGAAAAATTTCGGGTCTGATTTTCCTAATACCGTATGAAATAGAGGGAGGATTTAAATAGAAGTCCAGAAGCAACGTGTTATGCGCCAGACAAAATCCCAAGAGATTTCCTTTTTATCGTGGGACAAAAGGAACGAATCTGCCGCGGGATAAGAAATAATAATGGCAAAGGGACGCGGGATAGGAAAAGCATGAGCTTTGCTTTCGACAAGGCAAGCTTCTTTATGGCTGAAAGGGTTATTTCTCGAGGACGCTAGACTGGAGCATCTACACGTGGATCACTCCAATTAAAAAGCTTCTTTTTATAACTCGGCCAAGACGTAGTTCATGCGCGAGAGCATGTCTGCTAACTTTGCGACCATTCCTGGTAAAGGTTATCGTGCCATTAGAAAATAGCTTGCGATGCCAATAGCGATCTTTCCCAAAAAATGAAACGGATGGATATATCTTATTTTGAAAAGTAGAGTCCACGACGTTCAGTGCTAAATTAAAATAATAATAACCTTTCTATTGTTGTTAAGCAAATGCAACGTAGACGCTGAATAATAAAAAAGAATCGGATCGTTTTACGGTCGACCGAGCAACACGTAGGCCATTCCACCGGATTATTTCCTTCCGCGATATCGGCGCTCGTCGCCGATGAAGTACTAAGAGTAAACAGGTGGCGCGAAATCCTTCACAGAACCGGAAGTAGGGTGGAAGCAATTTGTCGTGCACCAGTAAGCGGAATCACGTGCTTCATGAAAAAGCAGGAGGTCCAGGTTGCACAAGGTTACGCACGTAGTAGATTCAAGTATTGCGAGAGCGCCTTCAGCTTCCAGAAAGCGTACGTGCCTCCAGATGCGTTTCACGAGTATCGACAAGAACCCAATGACCTTCCGTTCAATTTTCATTCCATCAAGATCATTAAGGTCGTTTACATGTCACGGCTTTACGGGTGCGACCGCTACGCGCGGGCCTGAGAGAGAGAAGCTTCTTCTCGTTACCGGACGTATCGGGATTCGCATCCGAGAACATGACCTACGAGGAATGTACTTCCGTTTTCCGTTAGTGATATACGCCGAGCTGCACAGGATCGACGCCAAGGCGCTAAAACATGCCAAGTATGACGCTGCTCACCAGTCAGGAAAGAGAACAGTAGCCTCGCCGAGGATGTCCCTGAGGAGGGTTGTCGCTGGCGGTACGTGCGGCAAAATAACCGGTGCGAAGACACCGCAGACGCCAGCACTTCTGCCATGTTTGGCCTCGTACTTGCCAAGGTAGATTGCTAGGTAGCCGAGAAGACGGTAGTGCGAGGCCGGTAGGGTCGACAGAAGTTCCTTGGTAGTGTCGATCCAGTTCTCACGATCCTTATCGTAGTCCTCTGTGAAGTCCATTAAAATTCGAAAGAAATTGATGCGTGGGAAATATAATTACGGAGAGATCAAGGGGGTGGTTTTAGTAAGGAGATAGTTGAATTATACGTACGAGAGTGAATTTGGAGCAATCTACCAACGAGGGCAGAAGATACTACGGGCTGCGGAAGTTCCTTAAGATACTGTCTGAGGAGAGTTGCAGCTGTAGGCGGGCAGGCGGCACCCTCTAAATCGGCATCCCCTCTGCGCTCAAAGGCAGCCCTGAGTCTTTCAGCCACCCTGGGATTGCCACCGGATAATCTGAAGACGGCTGCACTTTGAAAGCCATGGGTCTCGATGTAGCTGCACAGTCGATGAACTACGAACGGGACTCCAGTATCCTGATAGGACTCAACCAGGTCCAGACGGGTGCCAAAGACCTTTGCAGATCCCGTTCCACGACCCAAAAGCGATCCAGCAAGGACACGCTTTACTCGAGCAAGTCGAGACTCCTCCTGAACGATAATTGATTTCATTGATTTCTCTTTTTCGTCTGTCAGACAATTTTCATGCGAATTTTTGATCCTGCGACCAACAGGACCCAAGACGTTAATGGAACTCGAAATAAACGACTGACCTTTTCGTGAACTTGACGGGAGCGTGTGGGACTGGCTGATGATCCATGATGATGATGATGATGGTGATGATGGTGATGAAGAGGTTCTTGCTGAGGTCGTCTCATCCCACTCCGTCTACACCGCGACCCACTGCCGCACTGTTATTGATATAAAACTAGAAATATATTCCAAAAATCCTTACTATCCTAAAATAGCAATTGAACATTTATTCTTCGCCTCTGCTTTGCAAAGTGGCTCGCGATCATTAAACACGTCTTTTGCAGCATCCTGCTTCGAACGAAATCTACTAATGACTCCGTGCAGACTATTTACCTATTCAACTCTACAATGTCTACTCTCTTCTGATATCACATAATTCGGATGACTCCTTCGTGCTTTCCTTAGAGCCGGAATAAGGACAGAGCGGTTTTTCGCGACTACTGGCGTGCGCTTAGATTCGCCGGTTGGCATTGCTCAAAATTATGGATACCCAAGTTACATTACTGTCGCTATACACGCGACGTAAGCTTGCCGCTTCCATACTAAATTTTCTATTTTGAGAAAGAACTCCGAAGGAAAAACAAGACACGATTGGCTCGAGTGAGGAGGCACGCCTTGGATTACTCGGGCTAAAAACTGAAAAAAAGTAATGAGTTCGGTATAAAAATAGTATAGTTACTCAAAACAGGTTATGACGTACGTAGTACCCACGAGTGAAGCAAGTAGCGGCGGTTCTGTATCGTTATTCGAAAAATGTCGGGTCTCGAGAATATCGTGCCAAACTAACCTAGCCGCAGGAGGTTTACGTAATTGGCTGGACACGTGCCATGACGCCGGTGTTGCCATTGGGAAGGCGCGGGACGAGGAGGAGGATGAGAATCAGAACGAGACAGCGCCGGTACAAGGAGGATCAAGCAGACACGAGTTTCTTGGAGATTCACGACTTGCTCTTGGAAGTCGTTTGGCTCGAGGCTCGAGATTCGCCAAGCTGTTGGAGAAGCTCTCGAACTTTCAAGGAAAGTTGGTTGAAATTCCAAAAAAAAAAAGAAAGATACGAAGAGAACGAAAATATATATAAATTGAGCAGGGAATTGACGAAATCTTTTTTTCTTAATGATTCTGTTCCGCAATGAGAAATTCTGTTATTGCGCTTCCTCGCTTTGCAAAAACCTCCGAGGAAAGGAAGACCCGCCAGCTAGATGTTACGTATTGCGTATTGCATAATGCGATCGCCCGATCGCATTACCAGAAAAGGAAATACGAGGAGAAGCTTTTCCCGGTAGCAGAGAGGAGTTGAGTAAAGCTCTTCGAAAACGAGGAGCTTACGAGGGATACACGTAATACTGGCTATTCGCATATTCATCGTTGCGTCTCTCACTTTCGATTGATAAAATTATTTTTCATTATGACAGTCAGCTTCGCGTAGACCTACGTGATCGAAATTTATGCCATCGCAAGGCAGCCTTGAAGCCAGACCGCTCGGACCGGTTGATTGTTCCCGAGAGCAAATTCTCTAGATCGATATGATCGATGATTCGATAATCACTGATCGAACGTGCGGACTCTTACTTGCTGATCAGCAGCGAAACTGCTTCTGGCAAAGATTCCTATCGCTATATTCAGTTACGTGTGACTTGAGAAGCGGTGGGCACTGTGTATGTACGGATCCGTCTGCGACGTAGGTACGTACATATGGGGACCTTGTATATGTATACATTGGATAACGCCTTGAAGAGTATTCGAAGAAGTATCGCATTCTGTGAGAATTACTGTGGATCGTATCTTGCTGGCATCAAGATTGCAAAGTCCTCGATCACGTTCTCAAAATTTTAATCTTGCGTCCTTGGACAACGTCTGCTGGTAAATAAAAGTTATCGCGACACGACTCACCGGACGAGGGAACAATTGTTGTGATCGATCCGACGAACAATCGGTAATGAGTAAATGGCTTCAAGGCATTGTCCTACTTTTGGTGAGTCTCGAAGGAGACACCGAGCGAGTACAGAGTGAGAGAAGCATGGAACTTTCCTAGAGGGGATCGAGAAGGGACGAAGCTTGATAAATCTCATACTCACAATACACTCTTTCGCGACTCTCCACAGGTTGAAGTATCCCGAATTCAGCCTGAAAGTTCTCGTGAACAGTCCCGCCAAGCCGTGCTGGCCTGCCTCTTCGTTTGGATTCCTCTTGCCTTTGATCTTGCTCAAGATTCCTTGCTGTCTTCGAGACTCGAATGTGAACTGGGTAGATCCTCCCTCGTCCTAGCGATGCTCCCGTTCCGATTTATCGGGGAATTAGAGTACTCGCGACACTCTCCGGTACGTTGGGCTTCTTTCCCGTGATTGTATTTTTCTTCTTACGAAATGCGATCCTCGCGGAGACTCCGCCACGTCCCCGTCGTTTAGTAAAAACGCGTATAGAATCTAATTAGATGCGCAACGCAGGAGGGAAATAAAGTAAAATTATAGAAGAACGGAGGAGCTTCCGTCCGGTACAAAAAGTGCTTCCGGATGGTATCTCACTCTCTACTGCGTGGTCGGTCCGTCGCTCTCGCAGTCGGTCCGTCCTGACGAGATCAAACTTTCAATAACAACGAATCGTAGATATCGACTAGTTCTGGGTTCATGTCCCTATCACGGCACATCATAAGCCCTTTCCAGGCGAAGGGCACTGCCTATGGTTGCTTCAGGAAGTGTGTCGACACCAGCCGTAGCGTAAGCATCGAGGGCTTGCACGGAAATTAGTGCTAGGTCACCACTTCGTACCTAGCCCTAGCATCCTCTACCCTCTTGCGTCTTTAGTTCAGCTTCCTTCTGGAACAGAAGAGAAACGATTGGCACAGGTTAGCACTTTCGTCGTTGCTGATCATTTTGTTTCAATAGTAAAAAATTCATCTTTTCTTCCAATAGCTTCAGGTCGAGGGAACGATGCGTCACGGGGCTAACCGATTAACTCTCTCTAAGTTCGTCCATCCTTTCACAAGGAAATTCACAAGGGATTGTCAAAGAAAAGGAGGAAGAAAGCGCAAGCAGACAGTCTACGGTATCCGTTTCCGAGGACTTTTGAAAATTTTGAAAATTTTTATGCACTGGACGAAAAAAATAGTTAAGGACTTAAGAGACTCAAAGTCAGTTGGGAAGCAAAGGTAATGCTGATAGGGGATTTCAGAATGAAGTAAATTCGGTGCAAGACTGCACGAGTAATAATTAGCGTGAGTGAGGATGAAAGGCTCTACCTGAGAACGATCGGAAAATTCATGCCGACACACGAGAAACACAGATGGTCGCAAGTCGCACTGCTTCCAATCTCGATGTCTACTTCTAACCCGGCTTAAATTCCACCACCAGTGCAGAGCAGTCTTAGTACCTCACGACGTAACTTAACCGAACTCCCTCTTGCTTCCGCCAACAACCCTCTTGGCAGGAGATATTTGCAAGGGCGCATGCACCCTCGCGGAATCAATAGAGAGTGCGGGGTCACGTGAGATACAGCAAGTAGGCGAAACGCGAAGCAGGAACATCGAGAATGGAGGGAACAGGGGTGGCTGAGTGTGGAGGAAGGATAAGGATAGAAGATCCGTTTGTTGACGATTATGTCACGTATAAACAAACCGATCTGCTTTACTAATTCTTCATATATATTCGACCTGTACAATAATCGATATTCTTATAAAATATTGTCGTTAGCAAACAATATGCTAACGAGAGATGCATTGGTAAATTTTTAATATTTATAATATACTCAAAACTTCGGTACACTTCGAATATGTCTGAAAAAATCGTCCGGGACATCTGCGCTACCTTTAATGAAAGGACAGTGAAAGGGTTTTTGAAATCGGAAGGGAAAGTCGAATTTGTCGCCGCTAATTCTAAGTTCACAATTCCGGGCGACGCAAAGGGGCGTCCCTTCTAACAACAAGGTACATCTGTCGCGTGGCGTAACGGCGCAGAAATGGTGACCTTCAACTTGAGTCCCTTCCACGTAGGACGCATCAAGGTTCCAAGCTCCCTCGACGCCATTCACTGTCAAGTATTATGAATAGGGTAGCAGCATCCCTCGGATTTTACTTATTCCTATGTATTTCGCTATGGAATATCGATTCGCATGCCCTTCCAGTCTCTAGTGCTGTTCATCCTGACACACTGGTATCCTTACTCCAGCCAAGGTCGTCCTGTATGGTATATTTTGGGACTTCTCCGAAAACTACGCACTCAGTGAATCTACAACATGGACCGATTTCATTTTCTTATTCGTGGCATTAACAATGGGAAAATGTACCCAATTGACTGATTCCAGAGCATTGGATATGGCCGTGCGACATGCACGTCGTATATCTCTCATTACATCTTGCGGGGGTAATGAACTCTTGCAGCACTGCTTCGAGTGCGTATATGTGTATAGATAGTTACACCTTTCAATAAACATTCACGTATTCCATAGAGACAGTCTCTCGTTTCTACCTCATATTCAGGTTGCGCACTTGGAGCTGCTGCATTTCATAAGATCTTGAATCTTTTTGGAACGTTCCTGACTCAGCTATTTTGTTACCTCATGTTCGATGGAAATTTGAAGATTTGCTATACAATTCGTTTGCTCTACAAAGTATACTGTGTACTAATGATTCATGGTACGCAATTCTTAGTTATTGATTACATCAACCGGTCGTGTGTTCATTGTTAGGGCAAGACTAGGAGTTTAATGGTTTAAAGGAATAACCTTTTCAGGTAACAGTTGTACCGTTGTTACTTTAATAATGGGTGAAAAGGATTAATTTTCAAGAAAAACCAATCACGCGATGCAACTCCCAGATCTGATTGTAATGCCTCACTGCACTGAAAACATTGGGTGCATTAAGTGATCGCGGAAACGCACGTTGTTCCTTACTTTAACACGACATTAAATGTAGCCGTATGCACACGTTTATGCCTATTTTCATCTTTTCAGATAAATATCTCAGAGAGGTACAACGACCGAAATCGTTACTGCTTCCTGTGCTTTATCGTCCTAATATCGATTAGTGCAAAAGGTCCACGAGTCCCGTATAAAACACAGCGATTGAAGTCCATTCCGTGTGAGAATAAATTAGCAAAGCCATAGAATAGCATCAAGCAATCCAGCCAAGCAGCAAAAGCGAGAGTCGTTTGGCTGCCTGTCTACTTTGCCATAAAGAAAAGGCATACCAAAATTTAGATTGAATGGTAGAATACGACACGCGCAATTCTCCCACAGTCCTGAATCAAAGTGAACCTCTTCGAGGGAAAGACTCACGTTTCTCACAACGAGGAAGCACACACTGTTTAATTCTAAGCACGGAACACGAATTCAAAGACGCCTGACTTTTTGGAAGACCGGATACATCAGCTCCCAGTAGGAACGTAGTACGCACTAGCGGTGATGTGCCGGCACGAAGACGATGGCCGCCATCTTTGCTGCATAATACAGTAAAAGGGACCCGTAGCCCGCAACACGACATGTTCAAGCCTGTACGTGGCTTCACCGGTCGCATGCTCTTGCATTCTTTTCGTCCTATGGGCTACCATAGGCTGAGCCATGGCCATGGGTACAACTCTGATCGAAGAAAAAAAACAAATGCAATGGTGCACCAAATATACAGTTTTGACAAAGAGTCCGCTCGTCCTTATTTAGAATTCTTTGTGAAGGAAAAATTTTATAAAATATTTTTAACTGATTCTTCTACCCCCATTATTACCTACTAATGATAATTACTACGTGAGTTCAAGCGTAGAAAAAGGGCGTGCATATTGTTAGGTTCCGTTTACTCTTTTATTTATCTCCGTCTAATCCTCACCCCCAATAAATGCGCATCGATATTTTCCTTAGCTTTAAACTAATTAATAATCTGGACATTGATCATGAGACTTCTTGCAAGATACATTCCTGAACATCGATTTCATCTACGAAGAAAATTTATCAATACTTCCTGTAAGCCGCAAAATATAAAGCTGTTGGAAGATGATGTTTTCAGTCGTGATCGCGCTAGGCCACTGCTGCCAGCGAGTGAGAGGGTCTTATGGGCGACTAGCGCTAGGCGCAAGTGAGACGCTCTTATACACAGTGTGGGCTATCTCTGGGACTCCACTAACTGCGAGTGAGAGGGACTTATGCGGTATCTGTATGAAATTGTCTGAGACACTCTTATACGGGACGCCTGGAGTCTGGACAGACATGCCGTCCCTAGCGAGGGGAATAGGCTACCCTCTCTACGCGGCGGCCTGGCTTGCTCGCCACCAGTCGCTACTGCCGGTCGCCCTACTCCCGCTTCCTACTAGCTCCACCCAAGGACGGCATTAATGTCCCGCAGTGTACACAGTGATGGAAACTTTATCTTTTTATAGGATTAACGAACTCACCTTATTTGCTGTTTCTTCTTGGACTTTTCGATGATACGCCTCACAGGACACGCGCGATTTTCGATCTGAACGATTAGTAAAATATTAGTTAATACTCGTCGGGTACACAACACCTGATTACATTTGCCAGTGAAAACGAATAATTTGGCAGAAATCTAAACGAAAGCGAAACTTCTATCACGAACAATTGGTTGAGATAACGTTTTATTTATAAGCAATACAATATAGTGTTAAAATAGGTACACAATATAATAACATATATGCAAAGGATTATTCAAGGGCATGTTCCAAAACCTTACTTTTGTACTTTAGAGTATTGGTCTGCTTATGTCGAACGTAGGTCGGTACATAGAGACAAAATGATACTCTAGTGTACAAGAGTAGATCTTCATGCACGCCCCACGAGTGTTGTACCAACGAATAAGCTAACTTCAGTCAGTTCAATTTCCTAAATAACCCTCATAACATATATAGAAAGTGAGGAATAAAGTTTAAATTATGAATATCATATTTTCAAAAACGTAATTTCATTTCTTTAGAAATTAAATATGTATAGATATCAATATAACCTATTTCCTTTGCACTTTGATAATATATCACGAACGTTCTGCGTAAGTTCTTTGGAAATCAACAATTAAAGAGATTTAAAAATTCGAATTAGTTTTTTAAACTAAAATATACTAATGGCTGTTCAGCTAATATAAGGCAATAATATTCTGACATATAAAATATCTGTACGTAAAAGTTGATACAATCATTTAAATCAATCAAATTTTTCTTGTAGCAGAACTCCGATATTTCATCTTTACCACGGTGCAAAGGATCTCTTCATTTTCTCCCTTAAAGATGCAAAAAGAGTACCGTGCGTACGGCTTATTATTTCATGGATATGCTGACATGCAGGTCATCGTGAAATGCTATCGAAATCTCTACACGAAGAACATAGGATTTTCAAGGATTTTCTCGTTCAGCGTCAGTTTAGTGCGCTGTTCCTCGGATAGATTATTTAAATTGATATTCACCCTAAAATAAAAAGAATTTTCAGTTCAATCGAACATTCTGCTAGTTGCTCCCCACATACTTACTGCATGCGGATTCGACGAGAGCAAACACTGTGCAAAGTTTAAAATCAATGAAAATATAGTTTAGTTGTACTTACTCTTGGGTAAGAGCTCGTGCTCTAAATGCAGCAAGATGGGCATAATAGGTGGGTGTTGGGTAGCTGACCGATCGCGTGCATCGTGAGAACATGTGGCACAAATAATAAGTCAGTTCCTCGATTTCATCTTCCGACATATCGCTGTCATCCCAGAGACATCTGTACTTCGTAGGTCGTGCAGTTCCCTAAAAGAATTCAACATTTTAAAAGTTTAATGAAAGAATTGGAGAATTTAAAAGTTTACCTGTATGCTCGCATGTGACACAAGGTAGAAGTCTATGTGGGACGGATGAGTTATTTTGGTATCTACCACCGTCCCAGCCTGCACGTTTTTATTCTTGTGCCAATCATCGGAATTCTGTGGAGAGGTTGGAAAGAGACGCACATGATGTCTTTTTTGCACTACAAGGAAAGTGATTGGTGGTTTATATCCGCCATCCTTTTGCATAGATTGGCAGGCTCGCTGAATAGCCCTCAATTCGTTATTCATTACCATTGAGAATTGCCCTTCACTGACCCCATCTCTGAAATTTTAAGAATAATGTTAAGCGGCAGTCTCGAATTTACTTTTTTGAATTGACGTCTGAGGAGAATTACCGATAGAAAATAATTTTACGAGGAATATATCCTGTTTTCCTGTGAAAAATGCGCAATTGAATTCGGATTATTTCTTCGAGGTCAAGAATTATCTCTTCTCTTGGTGGTTGAAGACGAATTTCAATGCTGAATTTAAACACTCTCGGATCGTGACTGGCGGCCACCTAGATGAAAACAGGAAAAAAAAGAAACATTGAATTGATTATGATTAAACAAACAATAAGGTAAAGATAAATAATTACGGCTGCTATTGATGGAATGTCCATGGCGTCTGGCGAAGGGTGCGTTACATCTGCTCCGACTATCATACAGGGCTCTAGAAGGACACGAGGTCTACAAAAAAAAAAGTTACGAAGGGGTAAATAAAATAGGAATATTAACATCATAGCATTAATTTTAAAAGTAAAGGTGTACCACGTACTTCGTTCTCGTAATGAATGTATGATTAATTCCATTGAGCTTGGAATTAATCTTCAAAAGAATATTTCCCACTGTTGCTTCAGAGAGTCTTGAAATAGTCCGTGATTTAACACATTGCGTTAAACATCCGACACGAAGTTCTGCGACTTGCTTTACTTTGCCTAAAATACAAATATACGAAAGTAATACATAAATATGGGGTCTGAAAAACTGAATTCTTTTTTTTTTTACTTACTGTAGGTATTGCCCGAATCCGGAACAATTACTATAACAAGTCGTATTTGCTGTTCTTTTTGTTTTTCAAAAAAGTTAACAATGTCTCGGAAGTTACGAGCGTTGAGGTTGCAGAATGGAGTTTTAGCTGCTCCAATCTCCATGCCATATACTTTTCCTGTGTATTATAATAGATTAAAAGAAACATCGCTTAAAAGATGTTATCATCATTTTTTTTTTCGGAATACGAACCAACTCTGCATAATTCGTCGTGAAGTTGATAAATGTCACGTTCTCGAACGAATCTCTCGTTCAGATTGAGGATCGTCCAACTGTACTCTGGTAAGTGAGCAGGATTAAGAAATTTGTCTGCACGCCAAACGCCTTTTCGGACTTGGACTGGACGACTAGCGTTTTGATATAGAATGTCCGGTGGATCCAACACACGCGCTGCTACCTTCTCGAGGCCACCACCGATTGAGAGTCCAAATTCTTTCACACTAGGATCGTTGTTATAATTCATGTTGTTGAACTGTAAATTGGTAAATTTTAAGGTACTGAAATTCTATGTTACTAGAAATATGTATATATAATTTCTTACTGCATTTATTATTTTCCGTTTGCGTTCTTCGGTACTAGTTGCAGCCTCCCTGATCATTTTAGAAGTCTGCGTCTCATCCATTTTTCTAGTCAATACTTGACCGGGCGCAAGAGTGCAGAGCTGTGTAAAATGTTTAAAGTAAATTATGTGTGTCACGTCAAGGGCTAAATGAATACTTTACCTCAGCGGGATAACAAACGGATCGTTCCCTAGAGCCTACCCAGAGACAAGGCATTCTGGGAAATCGCAAAGTATAATTTCTACTGGTTCTATAATACTCGAAGACAGTCGTTTCTTTTCCATCATCCAGTTTGAATTTATAATTCTGTGCACACTCTACTAATCCATTTACGCGTTGAGTACGTCGTGAGGTTGGCAATCCTGGTATCTCATACACAACCTTAAGCCCCTTCAAAAACTTTTCAATGTCATATTTTGCTCGTTCTATGTCTTCCGGGCCGATTTCTCTTGGCCTTTCCTGCCGGTATCTACCGCCTCCTCCTCCACCACCACCACCGGCAAGCTCTTTCATTAACTCAATTATGTTTTGTGCAGTGGGAAATCCTTTGTGGGCCACTGTATGCAAAATCTTTGTGTTATAAGCAATTATCTTTATTATTTATTAGTTATTTAATTACCATCAATGTTCAGAAGAGGCTTCCAGCCTAATACTGCTGATTGAAAGGCGCCAACCCAAAGTTCTAAGCCTCCGCTCAAAGATACAACCTGTCCTTTGGGTTGTTGAAACAAATTTCTACCCACCTACACATATTATTACCGTCAGCAAACATTTTTTAATTAAAAAACGAAGGGCAATCTTGATAATTTGAACCTTACCGTTACGCTGCGCGCCGCTGCTCCACATCGTAAAATAACGTCAAGCACTTGCATGCCTAATTGATCTCGTTCGACAATACCAGGTTGCACATTGCGTAACCATGACAGATCAATTGTGTTCACTTTTTTAATGGTGACTTTTACGTTTCTCTCTTGCTGTCTTTCAGGATCAAACACCGTTATATCACAAGACATCTGTTAACAAATAAATTAGTCTTAAGTCACGTATAAATGCATGAAAATAATATTCTGGAGTTTGATTCTACCTCGTTTCCAAAAGGTAAGTCGTTGGCACTAAATAAATTCTTCTTTCCATCATACGCTGGAAAACGGTTAGGAAAATATTTTTTTCTAGCTGCTTCATAAGCGAGTTTCAACAAAAACTTGGGTTTGTCTGGCTTAAAATCTACGTCATAGTGAATGGCGTTCGTATTAAACTTTGGTCCAAAATTTATAGATATCATATTGGTCTCTACTTCTATCGGACGTCCTTTTGTTCCAGCCTTTAGTGGGTTCTTTCTTACAGGTATAGGAAGAGACATTCCAGATCCTTGAATTTTGCGAGGAGGCGCTACAACCGCCTGAAAAATGATTATGTGTCAATAAGGGTGACATGACTATTAATTTGGCTTATAACATTCTATCATACCTGGCGAGGTGGTTCTCGCATTGGCATTGCTGCTGGAGTTGGTCTAGGTGATGGTTTTGATGCTTTTGATGTTTCTTGTGGTGGGCTAGTAGGTACTCGAGGAATTTGCTGTGGTGGCTGATAGAGGCATGAGATAAATTTTATTAAATAGGATGTAAACATTTTTATTAATTAGATGGTTGTCACTTGAAAAGTGTATTCGGAGTTTACCTGAGCCTGGTACAGATGAGGTGGTCTTTCGGTGCGTTGTTCTTGTCCTGCACCTCTCCCTCTGCCACCACGACCCTGTTCTTGTCTATAACTCTGACCCGATTCTGGAGCTACAGTACTAACCCCTTGATCTCCCAGACTGGTTCTCTGTAGACTTTCACCTAATTCCCTTTCCTTTCTTCCATCACCTGCACCTCTTCCTACACCTCCTCCTATGCCTCTTCCTTCACCTCTCCATCTTCCATCACCTTCACCTCTTCCTACATCTCTCCCTCTTCCATCACCTCTTCCTCTAGATCGTCCTCTTCCAATTCCTGTGCTACTACCTGCTGTTCCCGATGCTCTTTCTCCATGCTGTGGTAAAGGCTGTGGTGGGCCACGTTGTTCCTGTTGTGACTGTGGTGGGCCACGTTGTTGCTGTTGTGGCTGTGGTGGTTGCTGTTCTGGTCTTGACGAAGAACCTGTCGTTGAAGCAGATTCCTCCTGCGACTTTTTTTTCCCTATATCAAGTATTTATTTTACAAAATTTTCTGAAACTATTTCATCTGTAGTCTTGCCTTCGACTAGAGTTAAAGCATGACGCAAGAGGGGCAAAAATTGCATATATCACAAAGTCAGACAATAGTTGGCTGCTTACCTTTTCTTCCCATCAGGATGATTTACTTCGAACGTTGGGTTGATCCGAACTGCAGAAAAATTGATTAGACTAAGTAATTACTTCTGTGTTGTCTCTAAGAGTTCAACCGTCTCCAGACTCTGAACGAGAATAATTATTCTCGGTCCTCTTATAATCCACAGAAGTCGGGGTTTTACTCAACCGTTCTTAATGGCGTTCCACATGAAAATTCCTAAGTTTGACTTACGGCGTGGATTGGCGTTAGAGTCGACTGGTGTGAATCACAGCGGATGGACTAATGAGAGTGTCCCAATAATCCAACAACTTTTAGCTGTGCGTACATTGCATCGCACATTGGTCGTTAATATAATTTTCGTTTGAACGTGAATTGCTTTTTTTTTACGTTAATATTAAGGTGGTTTCATAAACTGTATAATGTAAAATAGCATAAATTTGTAGTATATAAAAACTTATAATCGTAAATTATAAGCGCGGGTCATTTGTCAACTCTATTTTATATGTATAATATTACTTTTTACACAAAATTAAATTTCTTAAGCTCGGCACATCACATGTCACTTCATTCAACGCTAGAGGCGCTGTTTACAGCACCAATAGGGTTTCCTTTCCAATATGTATCTATTCACAGAATGTGTCAAAATTTCTTAGGCTAAATTCCCATAAGGCCTGGCATATCTCCTCATTGAAGAAGGCAGCCATAATAAAAGAAAGGAAGGATACTCAGGCTCTAAGGCTCGAACGGAGTACTTTAATTGGTGGATACCAGGTGTTGGGAGAAAAATTGTCACTTGCCACTAATCAAAATCCTTCGTCCAAGCGCTGGTGCCTGTATGAGGGTCTAGTTTTAAACAAAGTCATAATGCAAATTTTATTGACAGATCTCGTCGGAGGAGCAAGCCTAAAGAAAAGGAAGGAAGAAACGCAAATTTTAGGCCTGTTTTTTGTAGCTTTTGTAAAGGCCCAGTCACACTCGTCAAACACGCGTTTGAACGCAACTTTCGACCAATAACACAAGGTGAATTCTATGTTGCGTTGCACTACTGGCCGACAGTTCACGTTCGAACGCGCGTTTGGGGTATGTGACTGGGCCCCAAGTGGTTTGCAGCACTGTAGGTGTGTTCGAAAATCAGTCCAGAGCCCTGAGAGCATCGTTGTATCTCGATCAAATGCATTCGATAAACAGAGAAACAACGATATTCTTATTGCTTTCGGCTCATTTTCAAACATATTTATAATTCTCTGAAGCACATAAAGATACCTTCCCACATCGAACGGAACAGATTTCAAAAACGCTAAAAAGAATACATCCTGTAGGATACGTTTCAAAATTTATTGTCAGTACTTGGAGTATTCATCATCTCTCTGTCTATCTGCATGCAACATTGAGACGCAAAAATTCGCGTAATATTGACAGTGAATTTGAGAATCTACCTTTAGTTAAAATGTGACGTTAGATCCTAAGCGTCGCTACTAGCTTGCACTTTTAAATTTGAATACTATCACTGATAACGATATTTGAACAAAATAAATTAGTCACTGCTTCCACTGAACAGAGTCTTATTATTGGCAGTATCGTCTCGGCACTGGAATGCTGTTCGAGAAAGTTCGAGAAAAAGCTCGCCGTCGAATTATATTAAAAATAGAAGAACCATGTATGAAGCACACGTTGACATTAATATTAAAAGCATGTGGCATATACCCATGAAACGATACTGTTCTCGAGGACGTGGTACAGACTGGATTGCAGGTTGCGACAGAATTACGAATTGATCGAAGACCATGGTAGAACAATTCCCTTATGAATAGTAATGTGAAAACCTATTCCATTTTTCTGTTCGCAAATGTCACATTTCTTATAGAATAATGGTGGAACGAGACTTTATGAAACGAGCTGAAGCATTACTTATTCCTGAGAATAATGATCAGTTCAATTGTATGTGATTCGGTATCTGTACTCACCTATAATGTATTATCGACATCAATGATTTCTCGGCGAAGCTCTCAGTTGCGATAGGCTCGTACTGTCAGAAAGACTTTTTACAAAAAAAGCAACGGTCGATCCTACCTTACTTAAAAGTAGAATCGTCATATTGCATTGCTGCACTTTAAACCATTGCGATGACGGTACATAGTCTGTCACCAACTGGAAATTGCAAAGGCCTTAAGGAAGGTCAAGCCTCTTACTCCTGGTGCGTTCGCAATTTGCGCACATTAATGGTCTTCACGGGAATCTGGCCGATGGAACCGCCAACGCTTCTTTTGAACGTGTCTTATTATTACAACGCAACAACGTTCACCCTTGTCATTTGCGGAATGATGGCCGGCGCTATCAGTGTGATGGACAACTACGATCTGCTCGTGGACAATCTCAGTATAAATCTGATATTTACCGAAATCTTCATAAAGTGCATTCTGATAAAGATTTATTCGAAACCACTCTCAAGAGTACTGTCGCTCATGAAATTCGATTGGATAAGTCTAAAGGGAAGGGGTCCCATTCACGGAGACGTACTTCAAAGCGAGAATATTATGCTCTTGCATGCCAATATTCCAAGGATATTTTTCATCGCCTACACCGCCCTCGCACTTGTGGCTTGGACCGCTACAGTGGTGGCGGCTGTTTCCAGAAAAAGTTCAAAAATGCAAATAGATGCGAGTAATGCATTTCCGATGCCCTCTTGGTATCCGTTCGAGATGCACTCTACTCCAAATTACGAAGTATACTATACGTCTAATAACAAATATGTCTCTATTATAAATATTAACTTTTTACTAGCTGCGTAATGCATTATGCTTGTTTCGAGATAGATGCTACTTACGTTTCAAGTGATAATAGGATGTTCAATAGCAGTGAGTAGTGCAGCAGTGGACAGTCTACTCGTGACTGCAGTTTTCCACGTTTGCGGTCAATTGGAGATTTTACGGTTTGTAAATGTCAGATAATGTACAGTGAAACTGGAAGCAACAACCAGAGCTATTGTCTTTTTATAGAAAATATTTTGAAAATTTACATTCATCGGAAACGGCGCTGGAGGAAACTGAGAAGAAGGTGGCTGCTGCGATCAAGAGACATTCGAAACTGATCGAGTGAGTTTTCGTTTTTTAAATTGCATTTTTCTTTAGTATCATACGAGATACTGTTGTCTTGATTCAGTTTGTGCGACCTGATCGAGGATTGTTATAGCCAAATAACTCTTAGTCAACTCCTAGTAGCCAGCTTGAACGTTTGTCTATCAGGATTTGGATTACTATTAGTACGTGAATCATGTATTCATCAATCATATCGCATATTTTAATTATACGCATAATTATTTATCATTTTTAATAGGCTATAGAATCGGGTAATATTAAAGTATTTCTCAAGTTTCTACTCCTCCTAATTGCGATGCTTCAACAGATACTCATATATTCTGTTACTGGGGATTATTTGTCATCTAAGGTGAGCCGATTTATGTGAATTTATTTTTTTTTTTTTTGGAAAAATCTGAATTAAAGATAAGATAACATATATTTCGTAATATTTAGAGTACAGCCATTCGAAGTGCCATATACAAAATGAAATGGTACGAGTTGCCACCTTCGCTAAGTAAAGCCCTAATGTTAATCGCGATTAGGGCAGAACGGCCGTTGGTCGTTACAGCTGGAAAATTTTTTCCTATGTCTTTGGAGAACTTCACGCAAGTAAGTAGCCACTGTGCTAAACTGCAAAATCGAGTAGGTCTGGTACGAAAACTTGTTGTAACTTTCAGATAATAAAAACGGCAGCATCGTACCTGTCGGTGATGTGGGCTGTTCACAAGAAGTAAATAATTTACAAAGTAAAAAAGAGATGTATCTCGTATACGTATCGTACCTTCGCTATTACGATAGTAGTAAATATTACAGTGACCAGAGGATATTACTTTGAAAAGGGATAATCTGGTCTCTGTAGGTGAATCAATTGACTGGGAGTATGGATTACAAAATATATTATAAATACTCTTTTTTTTTTGGAGTGAGGGATAGCTCGTTAATTAGAATGGTACTTTCGTTGTTATATTTATAATAAGATAATAAGATTATACAATGACACTCTACAAGTTAGTTTTGATAAAAAAAAGGGGAGAGAAAAGAAAAGAAAGCGTCGTGCGCTCGACGGACGCAACTGCTAATTAAAGAAGGACGCGCGATTCTCGTTAGCATCGGTTAATAATATAATTATGATGCATGGTAATAATGTACAAATATTCTCGAGCGCAGCGGGCCGAGTACTTTTTCGTTATTATCGGGACATACTGTACGATCTACTTAATCTCCTACTCGTTAAAGGTGTAAAGTTACGATTATCGGTTAATATTTCATTCCCATAATAACGGAGAATGGGGACGCCCTTTTATTGAGCTCCTCAAGGCGATCGATTAAGTACTACGGTTTTGGCACTTAGATAAGATTTATGATTGCACTAAGTGGTAAGTTAGGCCTACCGAGAAGGTTCTCCTTCCTCGCGAATATCTTCCTTTTCTTTTCTCGACCTTCGTCTCCTAACGAGACAACCTCAATTAATAGCAGTGTCCGCTATTTCATTCTGGAATATGAATTGCTTTACTCGATCTTCATTTCGGTAGGTTGGTCCACCTTCTCGGTGTGATAATCTTACGTGTTTCATTCTACGTTCTTTACGTGATTTTGTTAAATTTCCAGTTAGAAATTTGATTGACGCGTGATCGAACGTTGTTCCGACATATTTGAGTTCTTCAGTCCAAAAATGATTGATCCGATTTCTGGAACGATCCCGATCATCGAATTCTTCTCAATCGGCAATCCTTGACGTTCTTATGAAAATCTAATGCCCGGCAAGAATCAACATTGAGAATCTTATGAGGCTGAACGTCCCGATTGACTTCGGATCAGTCAGATTAAGACTATTTATCTTTTGATAGATTACTTTTCACTGGTTCGGTATAGTCGTTCGCGGGTCGGCTGGTCGGCTCGCCGGCCGCGAAGAGAACTGCTTTGACAAATCGCTTTCGCGGTGTAAAGCGATGCAAAACCGCGGACGAGAGCAAACGGATGAGCGGAAGTTGATCTGGAACTTTATATTGAGCAAGATGGGCAGGATAGCTCAATCAATCTTTGCTTTGTGGGAAGAGACTGCCGATTCCGCTCAGAGTTACACGCATTGAAGTGTATAATACTGTTTAACAACGATCGATCACGAAATTGCCTGATGATCACTCATCGATTACGTAACTGATCTGTTAACTTAATTAAATACTCCAAGCGAATCTTATGGTAAAACTTATGAATGAGGGATGAATTATGGAGAATGACAAATGGGATTTTTATACTACGTATAGTATAGATCGCCCTCCACGGCTCTTCATAATTTCTATAGTTACTTAACGTTCTTTTTTCTTTTTCTTTTGTGTCTTAGTGTTAAGTAAGGCTCGATTCTAGGTATATTACAGGAAACTAGAACTGGACTATGAAATCTGCTTTTCTTCTAATGGAACATTTACCGCTGTTCATTAGATTTTTCCAATGGCTCTGAATTACTACTTCAGCTGAGACGTCCTATGAGGTCTTATAGGGATTTTGCGAAATTTATACCAATCCGAAATCTGTGTGCACGGTGACGTCACAGTTATTGGGTTTCTCGGCGGCAGCCATATTAACTTCTACGAGGGTGTCGACACTGTTGATCGGACAGCCTTTCAGGATTTTCTGTGCGGCGAGACTCGTGAATTGAACCTGCATGTCGCTGAGACTTGGATAGGAATAAAGATCACTGCGGCTCACAGTCTTCTCTAGGTTAGGTTCAGAGCCCTGAGGAACTCGCTGCTTGCTGGACTCAAGATTCTCAATATAAACATTATTAAAGGATCCGCCGAAGCCATCAAAGGATTTTGTGGGTGATGGCGGATTCGAGGCGATGTTGTTCTTCGATCCAGGACGTAGAAGATTTCTGTAACTCAGCGCATCTTTCGAAAGGGATAAGCTCAGTTTCCGGGAGTTGTTCATTGCATCGTTCGTGTTCTTAGAAGTCGGTAAAGTGGAGGGCGGAAGCTCGTTTGGGTGAACCAATGAATTTTTGTCGATATTATGCGTGGACCCATCTATCAGGTGAGCCTGACTGTTATTCAGGCGATTTGTTAATTTTAATTTGTTTGGTGGGTCTTCTTCGACTTTCGGTTTGTTCTCCTTGTCAGACTCCGATAAAATTGGCCTTATGTCCTTCGACCCGTAGAGAGACGACGGCCTTTCGAGTTTTATTGGCTTCCAATCATCTTTGCTCGGTTTGAACAGTTTCTCCGGACTGTCTTCCGTTCTGCCCTTGTACACCTTCTCACCCACTAGTTCTCTCTCTTGCTTCTCTTTCGTGCCGCCTTCTTTATCAGAATTATTTTTACCCGTGCCGTTCTCGAAAGTGATTACCGATCTCATGGGCGAATTGTTCTGGTGAACGTAAATTTTGGTGCCTGGTGATCCCGATATGGTCGTTGTACTCGTCGCGTTCGAGGCCAAGGTCACGCTGCTCTGAACCGATCTTTGCTCCTGTGGCGGACTCACGGGACTGACGTTCGTAGAGACCTGAAGGGTTATCGAATTCTGTGCTTCCTGGAGAGGAGTCAATGAGCCCTGCTGAATGATCTTCAGAGGCGAAGACTTGACTGGCAGAGTAGACGATTTCAATGGCGACGAGGAAAGTTTGCCACTGGAGGTCGATTTCCCACTGGAGTGTGTAGAATGGCCGGAAGACGTTTTCTGCAGAGTCTATTGAAATAGAGACGTTTACGTCAGTACAGAGAAAGGCCAGAGTCCGTACCCAAGTATGAAGAACTATGAATGATCTTTACCTTGTGCTGCGGAGAACTATTGGACGACTTGGTGCCACTTCCGGTAGAGTCGTGACTTGGTCTTCTCGATCCGTGACGAGTACTTGATCTACCTAAAGTAGCATTCTTAGCAGGACTGCCATTTGTGGCTCTCACAGAACCAGAACTGCCGCCGCTCCTACTAGGCGAAGAGTTCGTCGAGGTCTTGCCGTTCTGAACTTGGCTTCTGTTCTGATAAGGCTCCTGACTATTGCTGGGTGGTAATACGGAGGCTCTTGAAGTGCATCTACTTAAGCTGGAACATTTGGATCTCGGCAAAGTCGAACATGGAGACCTGTGACGTCTCGAACTCCTCGGTGTCGAATTTGCCAAGAGACTCGACGAATCCCCACTGGCTTGACGACGATGTCTTCTGGGTAGAGTAGCAGATCGTACCGAGCTCGAGTCATCCCAGACTTGAAAACTGGCCTGAGACTGATTCAAACCTTCCATCATCTGAAGAAGACCAAAAGTCAGGTATCAATTGAGCTCTCTAAATTGATTTCGAAGGTAAAGCTTAAAAGTCAAGCTCACCGATGGACTAGCTGCTCTGGTTTGCGTCGCAACGCTGTGCAGATGCACCACTCGCGGATTGAACCATTCAGTCGGTGGATACTGGGCACTGAAAGTTCCCATCAGAGGTGTGCCCTTCCTGCGGGAGCTACGTCGAAAGAGCCTGGACAGCAGACCTATCTTCTCTGAAAAAATCCCCGAGAGGCCTTGAAGAAGGAAACAGAGGTAGACATAGGTATAGTTGCGAGAGAAAATGGGGAACTGGGAAGGGTTTGCCAGCTAAGGGTGACTAGAAGCATCCACAGAGAGAGAGAGAAAAAGAGAGAGAGAGAGAGAGAGAGAGAGAGAGAGAGAGAGAGAGAGAGAGAGAGAGAGAGAGAGCGAGAGCGAGAGAGAGTAGTCCACAAGTTTACCCCATGGTTCAAGTGCTGATCTCTAGATCTCCAGACTCTCTACGTAAAGCCAACCGATGCCTCGCGGCAAATGCGTGAGAATCGAATTTCGGAAATAACTCCGCACTGATCACCCATGACCAAAGCAACCCTTCCCATGGCGCAACTCACTGGTCGGACTGTGGGGTGCGCTATCCGTACTAGCGTATTCGGCGCTGCTCGACGTATCACTCCTGTCCGGTCTTCGGGGTAAGGATCGTGAGCTGCCGCTCCTGTGGAGGCGTCTCGCCGACCCCCAGAGGCGCAGGGAGTGTCTTCTCTCAAGGCGTCCGGGTACGGAACGGCACCTGGCGAAGAGGACCTTGTCGTTCGGATTACCTGAAACGAAGGCATAACACGTTCTGAGGAAACCGAGTGGCGAAGGATCTAGGTAGGGCATCGTGTCGGGCTGCTCGTAACCGATGCGGATGGCCCCGTGAGAATCAGGTAGAAATTCGAGGCGTGGATCAAGCTGCAAGAGAGACGACGAGGAGGAGAGTAGATTATACGTGGTAGTTGTTGATCCCTGCCCTCCACGCGATCTCGACAGCGTGTCTACCGCGTAACGGTAGACAATGTCGTGACCAATAGCTAATATATTGTTGTACTAAATGCTTTCCAGGCACCGCTGGGTACGGTTCGCGTCTTCTCTGTCTTTTATTATCCTACGTATATGCATCCGAGTGAGTGGGAGGATCAAGCGATCGGGGGCAAAAACCATGTAAATTCGAGAGTTTCCATGCCGCGTGTGACACATTGTGACGGCCGCTCGGGGCCCGATCAATTTGCTTCTCCTTTGTGGGCCAGTACGTCACACCGCAACGTGGAATTGGTTAACTGTAACCGTTCGCGAACCAATTTCCTTGAGGCAGAGTCAGAGGTAGTCAATCAGGGTCTGCAACCAGTCCACGCTACAGAACTAAGGGGGGACTTTCGAAAGTTCGTAGACCGGCGCTGATGGTCCCACTATAGGTTTGGACCCATCTCTGTCTCCGTACGTGAATCCGAAGGATTCGCACGGATAGCCGCACGAAATCATCTCGTCCTTCTTTATCTTTTATTTTTTCCCCTGCGTGAAACCGTAGCGAATGCGAACCTTGACCGGGCCCGGAAGAGATCTCGAGTTTATTGTCATGGTAACGAGCAACGGGTGTGTGAAGAAAGAGAGGCCGATCGAATTGAAATTGACTCCTCGAACCGCTAGAGACAACAGAGCTTCTCTCTATGGATATAATTAATCTGATCGAATGGATCGTTAATGTCGCGCATTGCGTGACACTCGCGCACGCACAACACCTTTCTAGTTCGTTAACGTGCATCTTCGGAAACCCGTTAGAAGCACCAGTGACACACTCTCCGGTGCTCCTCGCCTAAAAGCCGAGATATACCTGGGGGCCATAACGTTTCAAGAGAATTTCTTCATCTCTTAGCAATTCGCTTTGCTATTACGAAACTGCAGTGGGCTCAAGTGCGAGAAAGACATCTACCTCCGCAAATAACGTCAGCCAGGTTGGTCTGAACAGCCTGATGAGTGACGTCGCCGTCCCTCAGGGTGAGCATCTCCCCATGGACCAGAGCCATAGCTTCGTCGTTGCTCATTAGCATCCCCCCTTGACCTCTGGAGCTTCCCACTTCCCGGGAACTTCTACGCGAGCTTCCGGAATCCCGTCGGAGCCTTCGGGTCTCCGGCGTGACGACGAAGTATCCTTGAGAGGTGTGATAGATCTTGCGCTCCTGCATCAGCTTCGCCAGGGCGTCGTAAACCAGCTCCCTGCCGGGTCTCTGCATGGCGGGGAAGGCGTTCCTGAGGGCAGCTCGGAGAGTGTCCAGGGTCGCCGCCTGCCTCTGGGAAGTCAACTCGAGGATGGCCCAGCAAAGAGCCTCGGGCAGTGGGGTGAACTGGCCCTGGGACACGGGCGCCACCAGGCAGTCCTCGATATCACCTGAAACAAGGCAAACGGATCGTCACTCGAGGTCAAACGTCAAAGAGTTTCGGAAAGTTCCTGGCGCCACGAGCAGGTTCCGGTCCACTTCGTTGGGATTGACCTATCGGATTTCAATGTGTCTTAACGACCTGACACTTTGGTTCGTTAAAAGGTACATTACACGTGTGTGGATGCCTAGATGCCTGTGCCCCTCGGGCCAACCAGACAATAGATAGGCGTTCCGAAGGAAGATTCAGATAGCCGGAGAGAGTTTATGTATGGAGGACATTGGCCTTCCTCCAACTAGGAGGACCTTCTCGAATTCGTCCCTCGTAGAGAATCGAAGAGGCACGTGCTTGCAGAGAAGTTGCCAACTCCTAACGAGATCAGCATGGCGGAAGTTGCTAATCGAAGATCCTCTCAGCACTCGATTCACGTCGCGGTCGGCGATCGATACGACGTGAATTCAATAAAACACAATAATATTCGCACGATACAGAATTTTGGATTTTCGAATTTTCAGCACGGCCGCTACGGTTCGCGGAAAGAGCGTTTTCGTGAATGCTGATTTAACGGAAGCGCAAGACGGGGCAGAGATCAGTATAGACATCGTGAGTTCATATTTTGCCGGCGCGGAAATACCTTCTGGATATCGCGGCACATTAACCTATACAAGGCGAGTCCACTTGCTTCTCACCGATCTTGTTAGCACACACGGTGTGCTTCTCTCACGTGTTCTGGGTAGGCACCTACCTACGTATTATGTCTAGGTGAATATTATATCCTGGTATGGGATTCCTAGACTCCTTCCTTCCAACGTAGAAAGCTGCTGCGATTTCCACGTTTCTTCGTGGTAAAAACAATTTGCACGCTATAAATCTTCATCTATAATAATTAATTGAGACGTTCCTGAACGACCTCGGCTATCCTTCAGGTACACGCAGCCAGGACGAACTACGTACAGTGCGTGATGGAGGTCGACCTGGAGGAACCCAGATACCTATAGCTACGTGTGACTATCGAGAGTATAGAGACGAGAGAGCCGACTTCTTCCCAGAAGCAACCAAGCAACCAAGTAAGCGACGTACGAGAACCAGTGCAAGATCAGACTGTCCTTCTCTTCTCTCTTGGTAATTGCATACGTGTAGTCTTATTTTGCCAAACATCAGGCCGCCGCTCGACTCCCTTTGCGCTTCGCTCTTGCGCTTCGCTCAGCTTGCTCATTTGCTTGCGCGAGTGTGCGACTGACTAGGCTACATGATGTCTCTCTCTCTCTCTCTCTCTCTCTCTCTCTCTCCTCCGCACGCTGCGAACGCGCTTTACGCATTCTGCTCGCGACAAGACGCTCTTACATGGCCGCTCGCGTTAATCATTAGCGAGTTCGCGACATTGACAATCCTTCCCTGCTGTAGTCAGACACTTCAGGATTGGTCCCCGTTTGGTCCCCGTGATGCTGCTGGGAACACGAGAATTGGATCGATTGGTCTTCAATTTTTTAATGAAATTACAGAAAAGAGGAAAGAGAGAAGGCAATTCCTTTGTCTGAGGATTCTTGTTGTTCCAGTCACGTTTCTCAGTGGTTTTGGGATCCTGCTGTCCTTGTTCCACGGTCTGGTCGACGCCCTTCCAGGACTATGGATTATTCTAAACCCTCAGGACGGAATGTCTTGAAATTCCAAAGGTGTACGAGACTCTGGTTATACGCGTTACGAATACCTAATACGATTCATCCAGGATCACCGGAAGAATCCTTTAGGCTCCGCGAGAAGAAATTTTGCGTCTGCGCGAAGATATGAAGTGACGTCAGCTTTCCAGCAACTGGAACCAGTAACGCTGGTGCGATCGATTTGTTTTCGACTTAAATTGGCGTGGCTCTTTCTGATGACCTCATGGAAATCGAGCAGCAGTGCAGGAACGCGTGTATGGGGGGTTGATGCATGGTCAATGAGAAACGGAAAGGGTTGTGCACCCTTCTGGCATTTGTTACCAAATCCAATATCGTTCGGGGATTGGCTACCCTTTATTGATCCAAAAATAAAATCCGACCACACTCCAAAAGTTTTCTATGCCACGACGGAAATTCTGTCGAAATGATATCGAATTTCCGATTACGGAAATATAATCCTAGAGATCTGGAAGAAGCTTATCATTTGCTTTCGCACGCTCTGTTAATCAGTCTTCGCGTTTATAGCCTGCACAGTCGCGCTCACAATCAGTCCTCTTACAAGCAGATGCCCCCATAGTGATCTCCCATCAGGATAACGATAAAACTGCACTCTCTCATAGACCGCAGTGCGTCCCGCATTTTACAGCGAACCCCATAACACTCGTCCAACCTAACCTAACCTAACCCTGAATTCTTCAATTTCACCCTCACTCGACGACTCCCCTAATTTCGTAATGCATTTTAATTTCTGCCACATTCCCACTGGGGACCAGAGTTACCCAGCACATTCTCCCTCGGTTACGAGTAACGCCAATGCTCGGAGAGCAGCTTGCCGAAGGGCCATTTTCCTCCTGAAGAGTATTATGCTCCAGTCGTGTTATTTTCATCGTGACACTGGGGCTATCCGGGATTCCTTCGGTGGGGTAGAGTGCACGAGAGTCGCCTGGTCGGAATGCCCGTAAAACGGCTGGACTCGTCCGTGAAGTCCGGAGTCGAGCTTCGAATCGAAGAAAAATTTACGAGCTGCAATATGGCCGAAGGAGAATCGCAAGCGTAAATACGATACGATACGACAGAACGGGAGCGTTCTTTCGTGGGAATATCTATGGACCTCGGGGAAAATGTGCAACATTGAGCAGCGGGGGTTGCGAGTGCGTAACTTTGCGAGGAGTGGCCCACCCACGCGTCATCGTAAGAAATATTTAGAGAGAGAGAGGAGAGAGAGGAGAGAGATAAGCAGGAGACAGGTGCGTTTATGTGCCATTTGAAATTTTATGGGGAGCAAACACCTCGCCCCTTATCTCGGTGCTAACTTATGACGCGAGTCTGGGACGCTTGTCTCTCAATGAAATACGGCACTTGAGGTAATAGTGCAATGAATAGGGAACAGGAGGGGAGAGAGAGAGAGAGAGAGAGAGAGAGAGAGAGAGAGAGAGAGAGAGAGAGAGACACATGGAGGTGCTCTCGATATATTTATTTAAGTGAAGCGAACCGCCTGAATTACGACTACGAGTCAGAGATGCGATTGCTCTGCCATCTACCATCTTCCATCTACGGCAGTCTTCGTTTCTCCCTCCTCGTTCCTTTATTTTAATGTATTCTCAGTCCTGATTCAGGCACCTGGAAATCCAAAGATTTCCCACTAGTCGCAGTCTTTCTCCAGTTCTCCCGTCGTCTCTTTGATCTCCAGAGTAGACGTCATTCCGGGCACGGGACGATTTAGTGGATGCACCAAAACGTAGCAGGCTACTAGTCGCATGGCAGGATGCCAGAGTCCTTGCTAAGGAGAATTCGAAGGACGATTCTTTCGAGACAACTCCCGAGTATCCTGACTCCTTCGGCGAATCTGCACGACGGCGCAGAATATGAATTCAAGCGAATTTTTAACTTGCTTTCGCTTTCTTTCTCTCTCTCTCTCTACTTTTCTGCCTCAAGTTACGAGGCATTTTTATGCGCGCCACCGTGCCGAGTAATGGCGCGTAACAAATTCTGCGGTGTCAGGACATAAACATGCCTGACGCACATGTATCATCTACGCGATATTCTCTACCGTACGCGTGGAGCGTTGCTCCTTACGAGTGCTTACGAGGTACAGCGACTACACCAATAAACTTGGCTAAACTGTCAATCAAACGTCAGGACGTTGCTCGTCCCGGAATGACTCCGGCCTGGCGCTCTGACAATCGGAAATTTCCAGAAGACGTTGTTGGGCACCTAAGCAACCACGAGCAGCCACGAGCAGCCTCGTGCGTACGAGCAGGTACGCGTCTCCCGTGACGCCTTAGCACTGCCTATTCTCGACTGACCATTGTCGTGCGCAATTCCGTCTGAATTTGGCTGGACAGAATCGTCCGTAAGACTTGACCATGGCTGTCGGCAGGTTCGGTTCCGCTCTGCCGGTTCTGAAGTCGACTTGGAGAATAATTAAAGATGGTGGTGGTGGTTGGCAAAGTACAGGCGATCGAGTGTCAAGAGTGTCGAACGACACTCGAGGCAACGGGTTTCCATATGTTTTGTACTTTATGTCCGATGCAAATGGTCGCCCGTAGAAAAGCTCGAGATAAGGAAAACCCAGCTCACGCGCTCGAGCAATCTGGCGTCGTCGCCCCCATCGACGTCGTTGCCATCGTCCGGCGTCCTTAGTCGGTCTCGACGTCCAATACACACGCGTGCCTAGGATACGTGTGTCGCGATAGAAGACAAGACTTTCGTTCCACGACAGTGGATTTAGTCGCGACCAAAGGCATAAATACGTCCGATCGCAGGGAGCGCGGTAAAGGAGCACGTACCGGTACGAGTACCAGTACCAGTGCCACGAGTACCGATACCAATACTGGAAGCAGCGACGGAATCGTGATCGGCAGTACTGCAGTGCCAGCGCCAGCCAGCGGCAGCCAGAAATAGGAAACTCGGTAAATAAGTGAGACCGGCTAACGTTCGTGCGGGACAGCGCACCGCGCCGGTAACGATTCAATCCTTTTCTGATCTCGTTTACGATCGGTTCGATCGGATTGGAAAAATGCGCGCGCGTCGTTAGGCGAGCGATCGGCCGATCTCCAGGAAAACGGGCGATGCGAAAAAGGATTGCTCTCGACGTGGGAGTTGCATAATTTCCATTATTTCCATGGTGCTCTCGACACGCTCGAGACGAGCCGCGCCCGCGCCAGGATTCTTTCGCTCGTCGGTTTCTCTCCTGTGACACAATGGACATTTCTACTTGGCACTTGTTGCGTTTCGAATTCCCTTCGAGCCGAGTCGAGATCATTCCTCTGGATCTCTTTATGCACTCCAAGTGGTCCAGGACCACTCGCTTCGTCATTTTCTCTGGTTCTGCATCCTTCTTCGATTGCGAGAAGATTGCACAGCGTAATCGAGAATACGAGAAAGTATGCAATCAGAATGTGTCGCAAGAGGCTCGCTGGCGGTCGCGGCGTCGAGACGTGAGGCGTCGCGGGTTCAGTTCCCTCGGAATTCTCGGAGTCCTGCGTGGGAAGCCCCGTGAAACGATGGAAAAGGATGGGAGAGTTCGCGGAGCGAGATCAGGGCTCTGGGGTTTCACCGGAAATGCTCCTCGACTGAACGAATCAATGAAATGTACCGAGAGAGAGAGAGAGAGAGAGAGAGAGAGAGAGAGAGAGAGAGAGAATCGCGTCGTTGATTTGCATAGTACATCAATGGCGAGAGAGTCCGACGCAAAGGTCGTCTTGTTAGGAGTCTTGCGGTTCCAAGTGGTCTTTGCCATTTCCCATAGAGAAGCCATAAAGCACCGGAGGCCTCGTGACCGACAAGATGAGCGATCGCGATAGGAGGCCGGCAAACGGTTAATCCGGAAGAGGACTTCCCGTCCCTGATCGATCGCACGTCGATCCGGCGACGATCGCACTGCTGGCCGAGGTGCGTAGGCGAATCGGCTGAAATGCCTCCTCGCTCAGCCTATCGCTGCCTCTTACTTTTATTGCCGGTAACGCGCCGTGCTACGTATGCGTCTACGTAGGACGTGGCGCATAATAATAAAAGCTCAAGAATGATAGAAAGGTGGTTGCTAATAATAGCCCGTTACCGCGAGGTACCGAAGCAGGTGTCGTTCCAGCACGCGATTGCGCTCTCGACTCTCTCGACTCTCTCGACTCTCTCGACCTTTCCGCGAGAATCTCCCGAGGGAGTCGAAATGCCAGGAAACCGAAGGGGCAGTTCGGGAGGCGCCGCGAAGCGCCGGCAGCGGGAAGGGAGAACGGGGCCCGGAATAGAATCCAATCTGCCTTGGTTCGCGAACTCGTGCGCCGAAGGTGTGGTTCCTGGCAGCCGGAGTACTTGAAGCACCTCGCGCAGCGCCATCGCAGGCTGGCCACGTTTACCTGGCTATCGGGTTTATGTATTACAAGCATAATGGATGGCATAGCATGCCGTGCCGAGTTAACAGTGCAACCAGGCATTTTGTTAGCTGCGATCGGAATGCAAATTACGTAAGGGACACGAATCAATTAGTTGCACGCAGATCAGCCTCCCACGAGTCGCCTGCGGGAGAATCGCCGATCGGGTCCTGCCGATACTCTCTCTGTGCAGTTTGACAACCTCCTCCTGGAGGGAGCCACCGTTGGGAGCCAAAACGAGACGGCAGATGGAATTTAGGAGATGAAGGAGAGGGAGAAAAGAGTGGAAAACGTATCGGAGCAATCGTGAGAATCGGCATTTCGACGGGAACACATTAATCTGCGTCGGCCGGTTTACGTAAGAAGAGTGAAGAGAAGAGGGAAGAGCGCGCGAGGCTCAAAGGCTCAATGGCTCCTGGGTCCATGGCTCATGGCTCATGGTCCATGGCAGTAAGAGGCCCCGGGTCCGTGAGTCACTGCCAAATGTAAATTTCATGTAAATCGTAGCTTGAGCTACGCTAACGCGGAGGCTGGCTAACCTTTGAGCGATCATGACGAACGATAGGGTCGTGATCGTCATTGCGAATTCCGCGAGATCGGATCCGGGTCGTGCCACCGCGTTACAGGTCGACGATCGTTCCTAACGATCCGGTGCAGCCGAGATCTCGTAAAGTGCCGGCTAATGGGCGGAGGAGTTCTCGACTCGAGCGACGGCAAGGCATCGGGACGCCTCCTTAATTCTCCGTAATTCTCTTTTCCCCGATAATTTTCCTAATTTTCTCTTTCCTCCTCCCCCGCAGCCAACCCGGCGTCTCCGTCGACTCCCCTGCGGCCGACCCCACCCACCTCGGCACGTAAGTGAACCACGTGGGCAAGTAGCCGTCGCGAATTTCCCTCGACCTGGACTTTACTTCACTCGCGCAACGAGTGCGCCTTGCGATTCCGTCATTTTACACGCGCGCGAGTCTCGAGACTCAGCGACAATTTCTAGGGAGTCGCCGCGTGGGTCGCCCGACTTGCCTCCGCGCTATCTGACTAGCTGGCTAGCTGGCTAGCTGCCTGCTCCAGCTTCCTACACGCTCTTCATTCACACCTGGCTGGCTCTCGATACGCATAGAGTCCATTGATATTTCCTGAGAAAAGTTACGAGCTCAGCCGCCGACATTGCGCTTCGGATAGATCCAGATGGATCCAGATAGATCTCGACGTGCTGGACCGTTATCGCGGAGGATCACTGGACCTTCGGTGCGTTATGGCGGCGACACGACAACGGGTGATCAGAGATCCCCTTAAAGGATTTTCTCTCTCTCTCTCTCTCTCTCTGTCTCTCTCACTCTCTCTCCACTTGTCACTCCCCCGCCATCTCATCTCGTCCTCTCGAGTGAATCTATGCTACCTGTTATACAAACCAAAAAAAAAACCCGTACAGTTATGCCTCGTTAAGTGGAGATGATCACGCAAGGCTCGCGTCCAGGGACGTTCAACTCGTTTTTTTCGAGGTTACCAGTGATTTCTAAATGTCACTCCGAATCGTGTTATTATTTTTTTTAAATCCCAAACTTGCGCAGCCATCGTAGTCATAAATCTACATCACGAAACACCTTTACTTTTATCGTGACGGCAAGAAGCTCAGCCCAGAAATGGACTAGCAGCCACGTGTATAGGAGCCCCCGAGCTGCGAGCCTGTGAAATCGTTCTCATCCGTTCTCATCCGTTCAGCGTCGAAGGTGTCAAAGGCCTGCTCCGAATCTGCGGCTTAAAGTACGGAATAATAGGCGAATTGAACCAACCGAGGCGAGCCGCGCTGGGATTTCTCGCGATCGGAAAAGTCAACGGGGCCATGAGAATTGTGTCTTGGCTCGATTGCGCCGTCCGCTAACGTAATCGGCTCCAACAATAAGGGCGTAGCCGTTTGTTGTATCTGATGCGGTTGCAGGAAACAAGTCATAAAGGCTGGAGTCGTGGGTCGCTCGCTCTCCAGGCTTCGCGATACTTCTGTGCCAAAAGAACGACCAGGCGAACGAACTATACGGACGTGACGGTACACTCCGCCATCTTGGACACGTCATTCCTCGCGATGTAGGACTAAACAGGCTCGAGGCGTCACTCTTATTAGATCGCACAGCTTTCTTCGAGATAGGATTATGCATTTCTGGTCCACGAGGATCTTGCGAATGTGCTGCCCGCGCCCCTGTCGACCAACCTGACGAATCCTACTGCTTTCACGAGAGGAAGGACTTTTAAACGACCTGTACTTCCGCAGGGACAAAACGAAAGCTCGAGCAGCGTTCTAGCCAATAGCGAGGGGCATTAGCAACGCCATTTTAGCATTAGACACGTGTAATTCAATTTATAAGGAATTCGCCAAGCCGAGTTATCCAGGTCGCGGCGAAGCCCAGTCAACCCGCGATGGGACGAGACGAGGCGAGGCTGCGCGGAATGATTTCGAGTCCGTAAATCTGCTCGTTTCTTCTTTCTCCCCTTCTTTCTCCTTCGCGCTTGTCGCTGCTTGGAAATCCAGGAAACGAAGCGGTCACCGCCTTTTCCCGACCGCGCTCGATCAAAATAAGTTCAGATCAAATGAAATTCTCGCGGTCGCCCGTCAGACCTCAATTCTGCTAGGGAAGGTTCGCGTTACGAGTTCTGGGTTACATACAGCGCTTGAATCATTCGAGGATGAAATAAGTTTACGCAAGCGTGGTTTGTTACAAGGCGCCAGAGAGCTGCGCGGATGCGACTAAATCCAGTGGGCTGCCACCCGACTGGCTTACTGTCTTGTCTTGTCCGGGAATGATCCAGATCAGTGACCAAGTACTCGCCGATAGTCAGGATAGTCAAGATAGTCAAGAGTGCCCATTCCGAGCTACCTGTCGAAGCGCTCCAAGTCGTTTGCTGGTTCTGGAGGACTTTGAATTTTCAGCACTGGCAAAAGGTTTCGCCGCTCGCAGAAAGTGCAGCGAGCGGAACTGCACGAAATTAATGCAGCAGCACTTAGATAATATGAAAAAAGCAAAACGATTCAAGAAAAGTGCGTGCGAGAGGATCGCGCGTTTCCAGTCCTAAAGGCGATATCGCACGTGCAGCGATGGATGCTCCGGGTGACGACACGTGTCATTAATCACATTTCGTATTTACGGGCTGTCATGCTTTCTTGGCATTAGCCTACATAGGACATTAATGCGTGTGCTGGACTCGCGCCGTTCGTTTTATCAGCCATTATCTAATCGCGCAATGCATCATGGGGAATCTGTCAAGCGGCGCCGCCGGTTTATTTTTTTTATATTTTTTAGAAATCGTCAGAGCTTTCGCGAAAACTTTCGGTCTCTTACTCGGGATGGGACATTCTCAAAGTTATCACGAATACACCATAAGACCCTGATAGCACGTTAGACCCGTTAGACGCAATGGTTGACAAATTTCCCATGATGCAAAACTGGGCTTGTTTTTGGCCGTACAATTTTGTCGAATGACGTTCAATTAAAACCATTGGCATGACAGCTGTCAAACGTGACTGGTCTCCTTTTCGCCGAGTACTCCCATTCCGTCCACGTGCTCTCACGTTCCAAGTAATTACGAATGCGGTTTTGTATCGTGGCTCAATTCGCCCGTGAATAATCCCCGACGGCAACTCGACGTCTCGTCGGGTGCTTTTCTTTCTTATTCTTTGGCGCACACGACTATTTTGTCTCGAATTCAACGTTCTCGAGTGACAGTCGAAGGTTATACGTTTCGATAGATTCTCGTCAAAGCGTCGAGAACGAACAGTGAGATCAGTTCCCAGCTGATGAATTGGCAAAGGCGAATGGAATGAGGCGACCGGAGAAACAAGGAGTGGCGCCCACAGACATTTCTCTACGACTTCGTTTCGGCCTGGTTGAGCGACATCAGGGAGGTCTCTGGCATTAATCGGCGAGGCTCTCGGAATTCCCTCCTCCGGATAGGAACCTCTGGAAATCCTATTGCTGATTCTGATTCTGAGATACGACCGAAGCTTATGCTAATGCTCGCAGCGATAATGTGCGAGGACAAACGTAAAAGTGGACTTCTTTATCGGGGGGATCTTCTTTACGAGCTTGCTCTCCCGGCCAAATTACACCGCCCATCCTGGCTCCTGGAATGTCCTTGGATGCGCATAAAGGATCACCAGGAGGATGGGGAGGAGGGTTCCGCTTCGTGGGAGGTAAGAGTATATTACTGACTCAAGATTTACTGAAGTTTCTTCGTGGTTCAGGAGTGTCACGGGGATCTCTTGTATCTCACCAGAGTTACAGTGATGGGGAACCCAGGACCCAGTTCATAAATCTCGAGCGGTAACGATCCAGTGACCCGGATGACCTGGCCGCTATCGTCGATAACCATAACGATATGGGGATCAGGCCTAAGCGTGCTGCACCACAGGGCTAAGAGGTGTCTCCCTCCCAATTCCCGTTCGATCGACTGTCACATCTCGCATAACTTTGACTTTCGTAGCCGTCCAGTTCAGTCATCCACTTCGTTATTCCACTTCAATCGGGTTTACAGAGAACGGTGAAAGATTCGGAAGACAAAGTCTGGAAATGCGCGAGAAACTTTTAAGGGGGGACGCGTGTGAGAGAGAGCGAGAGAGAGAGAGAGAGAAACACCCTGTACGTACACGTCCGGCAGAGCAGGTAGACAGACCTATCTTGAACCGAGTGATACGACATCGAAATCCACTCGGGCGTCTCCCGGTGGGTCCTGATGCCTTGTCCCACGTGTCGCTGTGGCAGATTTCTCTGTCTCTATCAGCACCTACGTACACGCGTGTGCGTCGCCAGTTAGCCAGTTAGCCAGTGAGCCATATAATATCCAACTACTCCACGGGCCAGGTTAAAGACACATGGACGCATGTAAGATCGAACAGGAGAATCTGGCCAGAGGGCTGCAGACGTGCGGAGCGTCGAATTGGCTCTTTGGTTTTCCTTCGTCTTTTACTCTTGGCTCTTCGTCCCCGCTGAATCCTCTCTCGCTCCCCCTATTCTCTCATCTCCGTCTTATCCGTTCGCGGGTACTTAATACGCTCGGAGGTATATGTGGAGGAAAGCGTGCGCGAAGAAGAAACGAGCCAGCGGGTCCAGGAGATAATGTAATCTACACGGAGGCGAAGATTATGCATCCCGGCAGATGCACGAAGAAGATTCCCAGTGATCTATGGGCATCGAGGATGGAATGACAAAGAAACGGCATTACGTAGCGAGGCAGCTTATGCACGTAGAGGCACCCACTGGTAGCTCCAGGACCGACAGTAGACAAGTATCCTCCGAGGATCCAACGATCCAAGGGACCTAAGGCTGCATTCACACGGGACGATTCATCGTTCCGTACGAGTCGCTCTTAGAATCTCATCGCGATCCTCCATGAAGCCGAGGGACCCAGTCAAGCAGCCAACGAGGCAAGTCGAGGAACGAGAGGAACGAGAAGAACGAGAGGAACAAGAGGAACTGGAGGAATCTGAGAATCTGAGAAGGCGCTATCTGGAACATTCTAGTTCCCATGAAGGTACACTGTACACATATATATTATATATATATATATATATATATATATATATATATATATATATATATATATATATATATATATATATATATATATATATATATATATATATATATATATATATATATATATATATATATATATATATATATATATATATATATATATATATATATATATATATATATATATATATATATATATATATATATATATATATATATATATATATATATATATAGTATACCTATCTACGGCTCCGCACGACTTTCCTGCGCGATGGGTATTTGTTATTCATAAGGTTGCTGCTGGCTATAACCTCTCCTTAACTCCGATAGAAGGTACTGACCTGGACCACCGGCAGGAACTCCTCCCAGGATCGTTTCCTTCCCTCCAAGCTGGGAATTCCAATGGGAGCAGAGAAAGAGAGAAGAGACTCCACGTCGGTAGGAGAAGCTCATGCGAATGGGGATATCATTACCTTTTTTGAGAAATTCTCCAAAGTGCACTTTCACTTTGTGCAATTACGAATATAGCGCAAAGGAGTCATGGAGACCGAATCGTTCGACTGAATCTTCTCACACGGTGTCTCCTTATTATCCTTCCTTACTTCACCTTCGACCACCGCCGTCCTTTTATTCCACCCTGACCCCCCCCCGTCTCTCTCTCTCTCTCTCTCTCTCTCTCTCTCTACATCCTTCTCCCGTCCTCTGCTTAAGACTCGCGGTGCATATTACCGATTCTCGTTAAGATAACGATAACTGTCCCAGCCTTCTAAAGTAAATGCTCGTGGCTATATGGGCGCACTGCATCGCCTGCACGGGATAAACGCACCTTTGCACGATGCACCGAGAGTCAGGACCTTTCCCTTCTAATGTCCTATCCGTCGGGTCCGTGAGAGAGACATTCAGCTTACGTATCTGCGGCGCAACTGCAACCGTAATTATCTCGTACCTTCTGGTTGCGACACTCTTCGAGATTCACAGATAAAATTTGACCTCCCGACCTAAACCTTTAAACTATTGCGAGCCGCGACGCAATCATCCAGCTCGATTGCAGTTTGTCGATTGTCGACTGCGCCGGGACGCAGCCCGGGGCGGCTCCACTGCGCTCCGGTGTGCACGAATCTAAAAGTGAATCCGAAGGAGACGTCCCGACAGCCATAAAGCATAACTCGATCTCGCGAACCCTCCTGTGGCTGGTCGATCTGCGATTCGCAGAAGGGGACCGTGGGATCCCTTCGAGTCTCTGCACTCTGTGCATAGTCGAAAGAATCCGCAGAGAGTGCACACACGAGCCGCCTGTCCCATGGGTCTCCCATGGGTCTCCCATGGGTCTCCCATGGATATCCAGACCCGCCAGCACGGCTATGGTTACCCATGGCAATTTGCATGGCTGCGTCTAACATTGTCCCGCAGGGAAATTGCGCGGCTCTGGACTAGGCTCTGGTGCTCAATTCTCCCGAGGCAAGGAAGCTCCCTCTCGTTAACCTTTTTGCAAAAATTCTCCATGTTACATATGGTTTTTAACGATCGAGGACACCGTGGGATGCTGTGCTCCCTTCGGTGCAGGATCTTCGCTCGAATTTCCTCGACTGCTCGTTGATTTCGAGGAATCCTCGATTTTCGATTATCAGTCCTCGGGATAGATAAGAATCTATCCCGGTGCACAAGACCGCCCGACAATTACATCGTTGAGAACGAGTCCCATAGAGTGGTTATTATGCGCGATACGAGGGCCCGATATCGGGCCCCACGGAATGCTACGGCACTGCCGTACGGCTACGTCACTGCGGCACTATACTGCTTCATGTAAGCCTCGGGGCCCTCGTAGAGCGAATCGTAAATATCGAGATACATGAAATTTCTGGTCACACTCGAGTTCTCATTGTCGGCCGATAAGGCCCCAGCTGTGCCCGATGGAGCACTCCCTGGTATCGGTGTGCCACAATAGAAAAGGTGCTGCTCCTGGGACAGTCCGGGTACTTACTGCGATACTTACCGATCCGATACTAGCAGCTGTCTCTCTACCCGAGTGTGCATACTTGGGCTGGTATTCGAGGATAGAAGCAGGCAGCACGTTGTCAACCGCCCTACTGACTTGATCAATCGGCAATAGGAATGCCGCTACTGCCGTGCCGGCAGGCGTCGATCGTCTCCGGACTAGGTTCGATTTTGTCTCCGGATGTAGTTTTTCAGGTTTCTTTGAATAGTCGCATATTGGCAGCCTGTGTCTCGAAAGACGACGACAACAACTGGCAAAACCATATACTTCGTATTCCATAGAAATGCAAATTTTATTCTTCGCTGAGAATAGAGCGTGCAGCCGTGTAAGCAGGATCTCGCGCTGATATCCACACATGGCGCTGACTATGTGCGTACAAGAGGGACATGCGTTCGGCAATACGTAAAGGCTGTCGTCTACTTAGGAGGAGGTCTGAGAGAGAAGGAAAAAGTGTCTACTGTACGATATCTTCTATGGGAAAGCTATGGTGTTTTCATGCTGGATGGAGAATTCGAGAGCATCGCAGGAAGAACTGTGGAGTCGTGGAATTTTTAAGGCGAGACCTTGGCCAATTACAGAGGCCGGCGTGAAACCCGCTTTAGCTGCGGAGTCTCGTATTAGCATAGGCGCGGTATTCCACGCTCTTGCGGGAGCCTCCGTGCCCGTGTAAGAGATACCATAAAACGAGACACGGTTCTGCATATAGGAGCACCAGTGCGAATGTGGATAGAGGCGAGACTCCGATAGTCCATACTGCTAGGAGTCTACTAGGACTATACTAGCGCTACTAGCGCTACTAGCACTACTAGCGCTACTAGCACTAATAGCACCATAGTTACCGGCGATACTAGCAGTACTAACCGATAAGAAAGAACGTTCCGAGAAATGGTGCAAGCGTCAAGTCCCTCTTGTGTTTCTTTTAGCTAACGGGGGAATGTGGGGGATGTTTATCCACATGTGCGATAAACTGGAAACTGTACTGCGTTAAAGATAAAGGCGCGATAACCGGGCAGTTTGCATTTTAACCAGCGGCACGTGAATAAGCGAGTAAGCAAGACTTCAGGATAGCCTCCATGGAGACCTGCCATGTCATTTCCGCCGTCCTATCACTTTGAGTAACCCTGGACTGTCCGGTGCGCAATTGTGCAACAGCTTACGTGAAACTGAAGAATTCGAGTAGAGAAGAAGAAGAAGAAGAAGAAGAAGAAGAAGACTCACCGAGGCAGGTGATTGCATGATCAGCTGGAGGTCGCAGAACGTTGCGGGCCCAGGCAGCCCTCAGGACTTCCAGGGCGCAGGGGGGACCCCCGACCATCAGAACTCCTGGAGACACGTGACCCTTGTACCTGAGCTGACGAGTCGCGTCCACCAGGGCGGCGTTCCACCAGCACTTGGAGTTCGCTTCCAGGAAACCCTGCGGGGAAAAGGAAAAAAAACTGGTGAATTATGACGACGCGGAATGAAATCGCTGCTAAGAAATACGACGGGGATCGACTAACAATAAGTGGTTAACGCTTGGGGCTGTTTCAGGGAGGCGTCTCTACCCTTCGCTAGGGGTCTCTAAACCTGAACCCTCCGCCCAGCCTCTGGCTCCCCTGCCGAGTCTGAGGCATCGCCAGTAATGGCCAAGGGGGGTCGTGGTGGCCAGGCTAGACAATAACCCATAAACGAATCCTCCTCCTGCAGACTTTTCGTCGCCGTCAAACTTTCCTTCCTCGTCCCCCTTCAGTCGCGCCCCCACCCCCCCTGTCTACGATAAAACGGGAATTAGCGGGACGCTCGGCTTCCATCGATCTGCCGCACGTTGGAAGGCCCGCGGGTTCCTCTTTGTCAATGCCGCTGCTGCAACGGCAGCTGCTGGACACGATTAATCGGCAGGATGCTCGATTACACCTCGGCTTGAATAGCGCGGTTGAATTGAAAAGGATCACATTGGATTAGTTTGTTCCTCCGCCCCGCCCCCCCCGGGCTTCCCCCGCGCTCCAGCCTCACCCATCCTCCTGGACCATCCGTGCATCGCTTCAGCCGCTGCATCGAGCCAGCCAGTGTTTACGTCGTTCTCTATAGTCTACAGGCCTCTCCCCTTAGCTTCCTTCTTCGCTCGTCCTCCTCCCTGCTGCCTGCATGCCTGTTCCCATCCCAGGACCTTTGTGCTGCCCTCTAGACGAACCTCGTAAAGACGTTATGAGTGTCGCCCGGGGCCGGAGAAAGGATCCACGTTTCCCAGCGAGACCCAAGTAAAACGGGCTGTTTGTCTTCGGTCCGCATGCTTCTTCCTACTTCCCAGTGTCATCCATATGGCCGCGGGAAATCTCTGCGAGTCTTCGTGATTCGTTCGACGTGATTTCCAGACGAGACGAAGCAGCTGTGGATCCAGGAGCAGCGGAACCGCAGATAAACGGAACGGCCGATTTCACAGGCATCGTTTCGGATCTCGGAGAGACTTCTACACTTCTACGTATGGGCGCACGTGGTTAGGCATGCCGCGCGCGCGCGCGCGCAATCGTTCTTGTTGTTATACGGCGAACGACGTCGCGACGCGTTGTCGGGACAAAGGATCGTTAAGGCTTTTTCCTGCTCGGGGAATCCAGCGTGCGTCGCCGTGAAACGAGAAAAGAGAAAACGAGAGCGACGCTATCGTCCTCTCTTTAGGATTCCCAGCACGGCGTCTCCCTCGTCTACCGAAACGACGTCAGCAGAAAAGAAGAGACGATAGCGGGATGCTGCGCGGCGTCTTGCTCGCGTAATCTCCCATCTTCCAGGAACGCGATTCCTACGCTGTCCTCTGTCCTCCTGGAGGTTAATTCTACGGGGCTGGAGCGACGGGACGCGTGGGATCGTAACTTTCGCGGACGCGAGCAGGAAAACCGAACGGGGACGCGGAATCTCGAGGTGGGATCTGGCAGGGCGAGGCGGATGGACGCGTTCCGAGTGAATTTCAAGGAAGAGTCCCGGAGAAAAACAAAACGTAGACTCTCTTTCCGGTTATACCCGCTTGCCCTCCTCCTGCGCCAATGCGAGAGCCCATCGGCGAAAGGAAAAGAAAAGGACGAACTCGCGGGTGGGCAGGTCCATTCGCAAGGAGAGCGCGTTGCCATTAATTTGTAATATCTATTAAGGACGGGCAAGAACTCTCGCGGCCGGGCGATTCGCCCGATGATTATGGCGTCGCTTGGCTGCGCAGACACAACGGTCGGCGTTCAGCTCCTCCATGGCGGCCGCGACGTTCCTCTCGTAAGAGTAAGAGCAAGACCAAATGCAGCCGACTTCCCTTCCCTACGACAATGGACTTCCGGTCCTGCGAATTATGGCCCTTCCCAATGAATCGGCCGGGACTAGGTGCACGATCAGCTCACTCGCGAGGGCCTAGGTTGGTCCATCGAACGTCCTGAGGTCATCGATTCGCGATCGCGCGTTGGCCAAGGGCAATTATTCGCGATTACTTAAGCAGAACGCGAGCCGGGATGAGGCGGCAGAAGGAGGGGGGGGGGGAGAGAGGCGACTGCGAGCGTCGACTTCGCGCTCCTTCGTCAATCGCTGCCAATGCCGTTCCTAATCGGAGTCCTGGCCATTGGCGCACGTAGCCAGCGATTTACTTACCGCTGAACGGCCGCCTTGAGCCGATCGAGCCGATCGAGCCGATCGAGCCGACTTGGCTCACCGGGCCGGTAATGAACTTGCACTCCTTTAAGCGTTAAGACGTTAAGTTGCGCAACGCGGCGCTCTGGCTTCGAAAAGGAGAGGAATTCCGAGGAAGAATCGCGGGGGGCAACGGGAGAGGCAAATTATGGATGAGAGAAGATGAGGAACTGGCGCCGGGGACGAGGTCGGTCGTTACGTTCGTTTGCATTTAGCGACGGAATTATTGTTCCTCGCTGAGAGGCAAATCGACTCCGATCCCATTCACTTTCTATGGATTCTATGGACTTTCGATCGATCCATCGATCGAGAGATCGCGGGGATCGCCCGGAGATAAGTAGAATCGAATTAGAATTAAACGTCGAAGAAGCGTCAAGCCAAGTTCACGAGTGACGTCACGTCTCGAATTTTAATCGACAATCCCACGTTCGCGTCTGAGCGTCCAGGAGGCAGCGAAGCAGGCAGCCTCGAGCATAAATCACGATCACATAATTTATATGCTAATACGTAAACGGCAGAGGGCCGCACATGCGGCGCACAGAGCCAGAAGGACCTCGTGACTGCACATGCACGAGGCTGAGCGTCGAGGGCCGGAGAGCCCATATAACCTTCTATGACATCGTAAAGCCGAGTTTCCAAGCGACCCTGCGCACCGCGAACGCGCATAAAACGTGACGAGCGCGCGCTCGGCCGGCTCCTCATTTTTCAGCAGTTAAATCGGCAAATAAATGCTCGAGCAGCATAATGGCGAGTCGAATAAATAGGTGTGCGAGGCGACGTCTGGCGTCGTTCACCGTACAGTACAGCCTGCCCCCTTTTCTTTTTCTTTTTTTTCACGGAAAATCCGCAGCGCGCATGCGCCAGCAGCCTATTGCGAATCTTCGATCGGAAATAACGAAATGATTATTTGCTCCCACCAGACTCGTTAACGATCGTTGAAACGAATCATTAAACGATTAACGCTCGTCGGCCGATATCGGATGGTTGCTAATGCGCTGCAGCTGCGCGCGATATTAATCGTTAAGGACCGTCGCGATGGCGCTGCCGATGACGTTGTCGCCGGTGCACGGGAGGTGCACGGGAGGTGCACGGGAGGTGCACGGGAGGTGCACGAGTGAAAGTGCAAACTGCGCTGCTCCGCGAGTGCGAGTCAAGCGGTTAGTGCGGAGGAGCGAGAAGTCGACGGTTTTGCGACGTTTGTCGCAGAAATTAGCATGGCTCCGTATAGCGAAAGTCTAATCGAGTACATTGCGCGCGACTGTCTTCGGCACTCTTTGGCGAGCGGGGCGCAGCGGGGCGCAGCGGGGCAGATTAGAACAGAGCAGGGCTGCCCATTGCTGGAAGTCGACTCGCCGATCGTCGGATTCTCGCTAATCCATCTAACCAATTAGTATCGCCGTGTCTCATTGTCATTCCTACGTGAAGGCGACGCAGATTTCATATTTACCTGCATATCAAAATATCCTTTGCATTTCCGCAGAGCTACTGACACAGAGGATCCTCGTGAGATATAATCACCGGTAGCACTGCGCCATCAGTAAGATATAAAGGAACTCGAGGGACGGCGAATCCTCGTTGCACACGGAGTGCGAGATCTCTCGAAAGAGCCGAAGGGGCCGCTGTGGCCGCTGTGGCTGCTCGACTCGAGAGTTCGTAATTCAGCATCCCGGACTAAGTGAGTTCGTTGCCTTGAGAACGGTGTTCTTATCTTTATGCATGTTTTACTGGGTGCGCGTGTGGGAGCGTGGAACGTGGTCATCGACGTGGATCGACGCCCCCCCCCACCCCCCCACCCGGGGCACG
>NW_014334501.1:264406-284694 GCF_000341935.2 Cephus cinctus | reverse complement strand
CACCCGGGGCACGGCCGACGAGAGGCAGGAGCACACGTGCACACGCGAAAAGCACCCGAGGAGCCAATGGCCTCTTTGCTCCTTTCCTAGAATAGTATTTAAAAATCGATAAGCGATTTCAGTGATGGGAATTCCAGGGACGCGCGAGGACACGCAGCAACGAGGAAAAGGGCCGCGTAGCGTTTCAGGCTCGGACGAGCGGACGAGCGGACGAGCGGAAAAGCGCAAGTGCGATTACGTAATCATCGTGACGTTTCAGGGTGGTCCCAAGGGATGCGGAAGGAGGAGCTACACGTGGCGATGATACTACGACCCGATAAGGACATTCTCGTTAAGGCGATATCGATCGGCCGTTTTATCAGCCAGCTGATTGCGACGCACTCGAGCAAATGACGATTCCCCTCGCTGTACGAACCAACCGTCCCATCCCTCGTGGGCGAATGCGCGCGCATGCCCTGAATTTGGTCCCTTCATAAGGATTGGTTATCTTTGCCAGTCTGGTAATTATTTGTCCCTGGCAGCGAGTACCCGTAGGATCGCGGAATCCGAATTCCAAAGAGTTCGCGTCGATCAGCCACGGGAAGCTGCTTGATTGCGAATCGGCAGGTTTTGGGCCGTGACTCGCGTGACGATGAGAAAAGGTTCGGGGACGGACCTGTTAACGATAATTAGTCGGGTTATAAATACGCGGATCAGTGCATTATGGAAGTACAGCGGCGACTGCAAATGCCGCGGTGCTCCGGTGACTCTGATTGGGTACGATTAAGAGTTTGCCGTAATTATGCTATCCCGTCGTGCACGGCTCGACATTCCGCACTTGTGACGTCGACGAGGTCGAGCAACTTTTTTCTTCGCTTTCTGCCTCCAGTCGCTTCCGGGTTTCAGTAACTTTAGATTCGCTCCGAGCTCCTCTCTGAAATTCGAACGGCAGATCGATCCTTCGTTGTTGCATATTCGTCGATTTGGCTAAAGCGACGTCCCATATAAACCAGCCCTAATACACGTTCAGCGAGCGCCCTAGTTTACGGGCAATACAAGGCTGTGCTCTGACACTTCCCGAGTGCTTTTCTTTGGCTTCACCCTCGGCGGGATGAAGTGCTCTCCCCGAAATGAAAGGCGCGTTCTCATTTTATTCCCTTTGCTCTCGGGGTCCCTCGGACGAGAAACCTTTTCTCCTTGGTTCCGTCGGCTCCGGGAGGAAAGTGTAACGCAGTAAGAGTGTCGAGTGTCGAGTGGGTATCGGCGCGATCGGGAGAGCCGACTTGAGAGAGAGAGGAAGGATAGAGGAGAGGAAGTGGAGGAAGAGGAGGAGGCGGGTGGAGGGGTGGGGCTGCCGTTTTCATTAGCCGCGTGCAAATCGAATTCGGAACTTCGAGAGCGGGTATTTCTCTCGGGAGAAACAGGGAGGAGAGACTGAGGCGGAGAGAGAGTAAATGAATTACCGACCGAGTGAGAAGCAACGAGAAAGGATTAGAGAAGCGCGATAGCACCGAGGATCATCCAGAAGAGGAGGAATAAAAAGAGGAGACTATTTCCTGTGTTTGTCCGAGACTCTACTGGGTTCGCGTGTACGATTCTTTCTTTTACGCAATTCTTCGTACCTTAATACGGGGTTATTCAGCCGAGAAGAAGCGCCGGTCAAAAGTGAGGGCTCGCGAAGATCACGATTGACTTTCAATCCCTGTAAAGATTGGCAGCTGGTAGCAGATTAAAGAGGTCGTGTCACGGCTATTAGACTGGAGCGCCATACTTCATCCAAGTAAGCCTCGATATTTCGCCGAGATTCGTAACGGGTCGGCAATGAAGCTGCGTCTTTACTCCCGTCTAATTGTCCTTAACTGCTTCCACGTCAAAGCGCGCAATAAAATGCTAACTGCCCTCTTTGCGCCTCTTTGCGCCTCCTTGCGCCTCTCGTAACCCGCTAAACGATCATTCTCGGGAGTCCATTCGATTCCAGTCTGGCGCCGCGCGGAAGATACCGGAGATGCACGATAGCCCGTAGTCTACAGTCTAGGAAGAGCGTTGAGTAATTCTTACCTGGAAGAGATTGTAGCCTTTGTCGTACATCCACATCTCGTCTGCGGGATGCTCCTTGGGACTCTCGCGTTGGCTGGCATTGAGAATCTGAGGTGGAGGCCCTCTGGTCAGTTGGATGGCCAGACACCTCTGCAGGAGCAAGAGACACCGGGAGGGCCCGGTGCCTCCTGGGCCCGAGCCATCCCCTAAAATTGAGGCCATCTTGTCAGGCCCTCAACTAGCCGGACCAATTATCGGCCGGTGGCATCCTGGGACCTGGGCACAAAAACAATCATAGACAATATTAAAGAATCTGTCGTCACGAGATTTCCATCTAGTTTTTATTTTCCATGAGAAAACATTGATCCTGTCATGTAGTTTCCCTCTGTACTTTCCTAGCGCCGTAAGATGAGCTCATATTTCGCTTTATTGTATCAACACCTACTAGGGTCACGTCGCTGAGCTTGCACGAACTAGGATCTAATTGATTTACTCCCCATCTAAGGGACGAGGGTGGAAAGCCCTGGTCCGACCCCCCTGGTGCGACTCAGGCTGCTACGGTAATGGATTTTTCTCGAGGACAAGAGACTCGACCTGACGTGCCAAAAGTGGACGGCAATTGGCTGCTGGATCGAGAGACTCGCAGGGTTTCACCTTGCGCCAGATCGCGAACAGGAAGTCGACCGGTCGCGCGGTGCACGGAAAAGTGACTTCCTGTCGCGTGACTCATTGCTCTCCGAGCTGATGCTCTGTCTACTCGATACTCGGTCTGCTATTGTCACGTCGAAGCGACCCTGACCCTCGGGCCAGGAGACCTCGATCATGGAAACGGGTCGGGACAGATTGGGCTGCTCAGCCTGGTTCTGTTGTCATCAGGGAGACTTTGCTGATTTAACGAGAGATTCCCTTGGACGAGGGTGACCCTGATGAATCCGGAGGCGCTGATTGCTGGAGAGAGGGTGGGGACTGGGAGGCAGCCTGGTAAGATGAAGATCGGAGGCTCCTGGAAATGGTCTCCGCACTCTTGTGTCTAGACGAGAGAGAAATCCCACTGGAGGGTAACTCCGTCGTTTAGGTAAAGCCTTCTAACGCGATTTTCATCTCCAGCCGTTCGGCACTTCTGGACTCTGCACAAAGCCCCAGAAGACGGACGTCCCGATAAGTCTACGTCTCGAATCCACGAAGAAAACTCTGAGCGCCGTGTTTTCTTCCCTTTTCGCAAAGCCAATTCGGCTATTTAAATGCATCGAAAGACCCACTCCCCGCCTTCCGAATAAATTATTTGCCCAGAGACCACGTTGATCCAAGACTCCTGGAAATGGTCCTGGAGCCTTCCAGTTTCCTCGGTAGAAAGTCCTTTGGCATTATACAGTGACCGCTGGCTGCGCAGAGACAGCCGAGACTCAAAGTCTCGCCTAGTGTGGCGAATCAATTCCGCGAGTGTCGCGCGGCCGTTTCCGTCCGGTTTCCATGTTCCAGCAAAAGGAAGCAATTGGATTTATTAAGGATCTACGCTCGAGAGTAGCCTAATGGTCTCCAGGTAGATATTCCGAAGACGGAAAGCGCGATCTAGAAGCGACACAATAGGAATAATTTCAACGAGTGGCACGGACGTAAATGGCGGCGGCGGCGACGGCGGCGTCGTTCAGGGGACCCCATAAGATAAGAGCAGGCGGCGTACGTGAGCCGTGAGAAAAAGTAGGCCGCCGCGACGGCGTATCCACGTCGTCATAAAGAGGGCCGTATCTTGGAAAAGGCAAACGATCGTCGATCGTCGATCCCCGATCCACGATCACGATCGATATCGCAAGTCGAGACTTGGAAGGTTGATCGCAGCCTCCGTGCTCTCCTCTCTCTCTCTCTCTCTCTCTCTCTCTCTCTCTCTCTCTCTCTCGCCTTACGTACCCACATGAACCCATAAAGCGATAGCGTCGCTCTCTTCCAGCCAGTCGAATTCATAGCCGTAATTAGGCTCATAGGTGTGTGGAAAAGTACATAGGAAGTGACGCGGTGGAGAATCAAAGGAATTCGCAAGAGAATGGCAAGGAGAGGAAGAGAGAGAAGGAGAGGACGAGAGTCAATGGAAAGAGGAAGACGGCAGATGCCGTGTACGTAAGTAGTACATAACGAAACGGCGCGTGAGTCAATTGGCGGTGAGGTAACCGCGCACTCGTCTCTCCTCCTTTTTATTTCCATCCAACGCGGCAGCGGCGGCAAATGGCGTCTAATCGAAAGAAGGATGCGTACCAGGCCGACGGCCACGTCAATTAACTTGTCAAGGATGGTTCGAAGTGGCCCCGGGGCTACTCTTTACTCTTACCGAGATCCAAGTGGTCCCTGCCGAAAAAAAAAGAAAAAAAGAAAAAAAAAAAAAGTGGAAAAGCCACAAGAGCTAAACGCACTTTACGAATATTCAGATCAGCCAGCCAGCGGCAAGTCTCCCATGCACTCCGATGCAGCCTCCTGTGCTGGAGCACATGGATAACGGATCGCACCGAGTTCCACCCATAGCGCATCCAGTGCTTCGTCCACGGAGTTAGGACGAAGGTTGCCCGGAGCAACTTACTTGCAATCGGCGACCACCCGCGATTTCCCATTCGGTATATGGGCTATGGAAATACACCGTAACATTATTCTCGCTCAAAGTACCATTATGATTACGCACGATATCCCGTGGGTGCAGCTCCTTTCAGGATTTTCTCCTTTACCGCTTCGACGCACTTGGCGGAACTGCACTGACCTACGGGAAACCTTCCCAGCTGAGAACGACCTCGAGATCCCCGAGGAAGGCTGGACGCGCGTCGAAGAGTTCACGAATCGCAGTAACGATGCCGAATGCGTAAACGGCGCAAACGTCAGAAACAGGGTGAATAGCAAATACCACGTGGGATAAACGCCGTGACATTAGCCGAGTACAAATTGTCCAAGGAGCATTATACAAATTGCATCGTGAATCGAACGTGGCAGGAGAATCGACGAGCGAACGTGCAGCGAGGACCAATCGCAGTTCCCGGCGCATTTAAGTGTCACGGGAGAAAAGTGGCTGAGAGGCGTCAAGAGGGTTTTCTCCGAATTTTCCAGAGACGCCCAAGGAGGGCGTTCGCGGAGGGAGGCTGGACGCAGTTTGAGAATAATTTGAGGGAGCTGCCAGAGGATCGATGAGGTCACAGTCGAGGGTGCGCGGTTACGTAATGGAAATGGTCGAACAGGACTGTTAAGGTTGCCGAGGTCGCCCGTTGCCCCCAGCGCGACCTGACACGCCTCTCCCGCTGGGGACTTCCTGCCCGGGATAGAAAAGCTGCATTGGAGATCGAGAAACCGTAATCCCAGAATAATTGCACCTCTCGTCATCCGCGTCCGGAGGCTGGAGACTCGATGGCGCGCGCGTCATTACGATTTCGTAGGTAGCTGGCAGCCTGGCAAGCGCCAGGCTGCCAGCCAGGCTGAGCTTGCGGGTTTCTATATGGCGAATAAAGACCGGTTAGGCTAATTACAAGAGCCCGGATCATTGCCCGTCGCACCAGCCGCGCGGAAGTCTGTCTTTTCTTTTCACTTTCCTCGCGATTATTTCTCCGTTGCAGCAGGATACGGCTACCGCCCACGCGCGAGTCCTTTACAGCCGGCAGACAAATCTTCTCGAAAGTTCTCTTTCCCGTAGTTATCAGCTCACTATAGAGAGTTTCGGTTTCTCCAGTGCGTCTCCTCAGGTATGACAAACGTTGCACATTCAGTCCTCAAATTCTCCCGTTTGTCAAACCCCTGAGCCCAAGCTATTCTCACGGAATGACCGTGAGAACTGGGAAACGCGTGTAAATCCGCATTTCCTTTCGATTTCGAGACCAATTTCAATTTCTAACCCACGGCCATTCCTCCGGAAGCTTTTTCCCCGTGTCTTTAGTCGCTCGCGTTTCTTCAGGGTCCTAGATAGAGACACGCGCAGCCAGAGCACAAACCGTGCAGCGCAGCGCCGGTAAGCAAACAGGCAAACAGGCAAACAGGCGAGCCGGCTGAGGTCTCTAGCGGAGGTGCACACGCTAGAACGAACAAAAACGAGACGATTTCCCTGGCTCGACAGCACTTAAAGCCCATCGCGTGCGATTAGCTTATTCGTCGCGAGGAGAGTCTTGCGATTTCTATTTACTGACTCTGACGAAGATTATTTTCAGCCACCTCGACGTCGCAGCCTCTCCACATCTTCGAATCTCAAAATCTGCAGCACCTCGATCACGGGATCTCGCGGATGCACCTTCATGACCAAAGGCCACTCGAGTTACAAAGACGTGAACAAAGTGCCTCCTTCCCAATCTCGATCCTGCCGCAAATCTCATCTCGCGATAGGAATACATGAATTACGTCGAGAGAGATTCACGCCAGCGGGTCAAGATGATCCTTGCGATTCTGCCTGACCCATGGAGGTCGCAGGTGTGGTTGGGTGCAGGACGCAAGAAAATACGCCTCTCGATAAATTAGCAAAGACTCTGACGAGAGTCTACTCAACCTGGACCTGGACTTGGTCACTGATGTCTCCTGCCGTCATCCGCCTACCCACTAGTTCATCTCGTGGGAGCCATCTTCCCCGATGGGATCACGATGCACGGAGGAAGCCGAGAGTCGGCACGTGACGAGTCACGAGTCCAGGACGCCTTCATCGTGTCCATAAAGTTTCGACGATTGCTCTTGGAACATTGCCGAGAAGTTCTCTTGCTTCCTGGATCAATAGATACATCTGTGTAGGCAGCTAGCATATAGTAGCCAAGTAGCAGGAGCAGCGGGGCGTCCGGGCGTCCGGGCGATACGTGAGAAGGATATTCGGTAGGGACGACACAGTGTGGAGACCGTTACACTTTCGAGTCCACACGCGATCGAGCTGCCTATCGATTATCGATATCTCCGTTCGAGGTATCTCTGGAGCGGCATCGAATCGGAACCAGCTCGCTGGGATATTTCGATCGCGATTATCGAACCTGGTCGATAATTTCTTCCTGGATTGGGACCGGGGAAAGCCGGGGTCCTCCGTCTCTCGACTCGATTCTTGGGGCTTCGGAGCATCGAGTTGCAGCTCCCATTGCCGCGTTACAGTCTCTTTAACTCTTTAACGCCTGTTAAGCGGGCGAACGGCTCTAATTGAATGGCTCGTCTGTTTACGAGCGGCTGATTTCGCTGAAAGACTTTTTACCTCGGGTGACTCTCTGCTACGCTTGCATTAGAAACGGACAAACGAGCCCGAGTGCGTCTCTTGATAGCTGCCACCTACGTGTGCACATGTAGGTACCTGAAGCTGCTCCTGGACCAACGTATTGACTCACGCTTACGATTCGAATGGACTTCTGCTTGCTAGTAGCACCTTGCTTCCTCGATCGTGTACCGTTACATTGCTGGATGCTGCTATTTCAATGGTAGGCGTCCATTGTGCAAGAACCTGTGACGGAAGATGCACGAATGGACCCAGCATCCTTCAGGAATTTTTATTCGATTTTGGGATACTGCGAGCTTACGATTTAAAACTTGTCTAATTGACTGAGAAAGATAGAGGGAGAGAGAGAGAGAGAGAGGGACTGCAGTATCTTGTGGTGAAGGTAGAGAGGAGAGACTTTTTTGTTTTTTTTTTCCTCCGAGATTAGAAATTATCGATCAGGAGATTGCGATCTTTGAAAAAGTTCAAAGGCTACCTCCGACGAGAGGGGAAGGGAGTGCGGTAACAATGCCTAATTAAATTACAATTAAAGGCAGCCTCTCTGCGTTATCCGAACAATACAGGGCTAATGGTCGTCCAGGCCATCGTTCCGTTCCAGAAAGCAGAAACGCGAAACGGCATCGAGTAAGGATCGAGAAAGTCGGATGCAAGGGCAGCCGCCAGATGCTTGACGCGGCAGCCCGTGAAATCTAATAAAAATGTGACCGCGACATAAGACTGGACTACCGACAGCAATCGAAGGATCTCTTTGTTGAGTCGTCTTACGTCAGACGGGAGACACCTGACGAATACCGATGCAGACTGAGGAAATCGGCTCTCGCGGGTGATCGTGATTTCTCCAGAAAAGAACTCCGGCTCGAAACTCAACGAGCCATGTGGTACGGACTCCTGGCTAATAGAACGAATTTCGAATCGCAGCGCAGCTTCCATCTGTCCAAAGTCAGAATGCTGCGAGTGCTCGTGACGCGCGAGGCATCATTGTCTCCCGGTTAAGAGTCCACAGCAAGGAGAAAACTTTCTATCGGTCGTTAGACACGCGACCGATCGTTCCTGCCTGTCCATCTGTCGTTCCGCCGTTCCGTTCGTCCAGTGCGAATGAGGCGCGTGCCTAAATGCAGGAAGGAAAGTCGACGGAAGCCGACCGAAGCTGATCCAGCTTTAAGGACTTGGGACTTACTCAATCGTAAATTGAACTCGGTTGGCCTTTTGGTCCAACCGCGATCATTGCCGATCCTTTCGATCCTTTCGATCCTTCCTGCTTCGACTCAGCTCCGATCCCGAGGATCCCATTCGTCGCCGCCGCGGTGGACCTTCTCGCTACCGGTTTCACTTTTACGACCGTCGAAAGTTTCGACCGGCGGAATGCTTCGTGTACCGATTGAGGTATCGACTTTTGAGACTGTGTGTACGTGCGGTACACCGAGAGCCGGTGCACGCTTCGCCCGTGGATCCCTGCATATTTTGACATGGTCCAATTACTCCGTAGGAAGAGGTTTTGACTGGCGCGGGTACCGGGGCACTTGCCCGGAGAACGAATAAAGTTTCACTTTTACGTGGGATAGGAGTCACGACTAGACGGGCGGTACGTGCGCCCAGTCATCGTTCTAATGAAAAGCAAAGCTGTGAGATACACTGTTCGCGGTTTGGCAGCTTTAAAGAATTCATTATTCCGTTTTACAATGAGCAACTTTATGTGGGATTCGTCACAGGGGCCCGAGCACGCGGCGGCGTTGTCGGAGAGGAAGGAAATTGTACTTTTGCCTCGTGTCGTTTATTATTTCCTCCGTGCAAACTTCTTTTCTTAATTCTCTAATTATCTGGACGTACGACGCACGCGTCTCAGTTCTGGGGAATTTCGTGCTGGGGCTTAGGAACAATGCTGATTCGTGACTTTAATTAACGCGACAAGACGACAGAGACAAGGTCGCACGACTACTCTCTTTCGTAAGGGAATCTGCATATAATCGCAGCTACGTCACGCCGGTGAAATTCTTTCTCAGCTGTGCGAAATTCCATAAAGATTTATCAGCTGGATAAGGACACGTTGCGATTCCGAAAGGATTTTACTTTCTTCTTGAATTAGAGAACGAAAAAGAGAGATGCGCTATCTATATCTGCGTAGCTATATATTAATAAAAAGTAAATTGGCAAAGGAGGCCCCAAGCGAAATACGTATTACGTGGAGTTTCTGCCAAAAATGGCGGTTAGCTCAGAGGCCAGTCTTGTTGTCTCGTTACATAAACTCGGCCGTATAAGGAGCGTCAAGTATTTTCAATGAAATTTCACGAGGACCTGGTCCTGCGCTCGCTCAGGTTGAGAACCCTTTGGATTCAGGTTCTACCTGGTTCTACCTGGTTCTACCGGGCGACCTGACAGGAGACTCTTGGGTGGCATGCGTGCGGTGGTCGCGCCCTATGCCAACCTCACCTAACCTCAGCTAGGTTCTCACTCGTTCCCCTCGTTCCCCTCGTTCCACTCGTTCCACTCGTTCCCATACCGCGACTCACCGATTCACCGACTAGCATAACACCCGGAGATAAACCGCATCCGAGGATGGCGGACCTGTTTCCAGACACTTTCCGAGAGATCCCTTTCTCACTGTCGACCAAAGTCCTTCGGGAAGTCCAGAAGGAATTCGGGAATCGAAGAACAACCAGACGTTTCAGGAATCCCCCATGTCCATTGTATTTGCCGAATACCTGGACCCAAGGGAGGCTGCCGAGGAAATCTCGGTCCAAGAATAGCTTGCAGAAACGCCTGGAAGGTTCTCAAGTCCATGAGAGTAATCTCGTGACGCCGCGTTCGGGTCGCAGCTGGACCAGCAGAGTGCGAATCGAGAGGAGCAGTTGTCGAAGGTCTAACAAGCAGGATGCTTCTTACTTCTAAGATCGGTGTAACCGATCTCAATGGCAACTGGATCAATCTGACCCAATTACCGATCAGACGTAATTATTACGATCTTCAAGATTTCTCGTTGCGAATCGCTCGAAAGAAAGCAGAGTTCTCGGAACTGGCGACTGCGCACTCGTCGGGTATATATTATTAATAATAATCGTATACATACACAGAGTCAGAGCAAAGAGAAGAAAATAGAGTTAACGCGCACGTGATCGCAGAAGCAGCCGATCGAGTCGCGCGATAAAGAGCAGCGCCCGACGATTTATTAAATGCCATTTGCAGATTTACACGCGCACGGGGATTTAAGATTTACCTGTTTAACGTTGCCGAATGCGCCGACGATTCTTCACTGTCGTACGAAGCAGAAGCGTCGGAGCCGCTGGAATTAATCTTGCGAAATTCCGTCCGGGAGCAAAAATGAATGACATCCTGTGCCTCGAGGAACCGTTCGTTCTTCGGCGCAAAATCATTTTCATTATTTCGTACGTGCTCCGCCTTTACACACGTGACGTTCGGCTGAGGCGGTTCCTCCTCGTACCGGAAGGAACGGGCACAGGAAGAGGACCTCATGGTCCTCGGCCGTATGACGCTCTTCCATAAAGGGAGCCCACGTTCTCACGAATTACCTATTACCATTTCCATGTGCTCGCGTGACCGACCGCGATTAGAATAAGTAAAGTAAGCAAAGGCCTTTGCTCGTTACACCGGTATATCTATATAACGCACCGACCACCTACGGCCCACTCCACGTATCACACGTGGATCTCTATTACCGCGATGCTCCGATCAGAATCTACAGGCTTTTTTGAGGATTACCGAAATCCATGGCGAATCCACAACAATGACGCGCATGGGAATCCGAGTGGAGTTAATGGCAGGTAAGAAGGTTTATGCCTCTACGTTATACGTATAGACATACAAAGAATACAAACGGCCGGCAGCCCCGTGCACGTGTAACGGAGCGCAGCCACCGTACAGTCCGTACACGCATTACAGGTGTGGGAAAAGACTATTGAAATTCCCGCAACGCGGAGACAAGGCGCTCTCGAAGGACCGTTAGGAGGCTTCAAGGATATCCCGTGTCGTGCGCGAGTCAGCGAGTGTGAATTACCTTACGGACTTACGGACCAGAGTGGCGCCGCGACGCCTCGCAGGACGAGAAAGGACCGTCGATCATTACCGGACTTGCCGTTCGACCTCCCGATTTGGATTCGAGAAACGATCCTCCCGAGCTCAACTTCGAGTTCAAGGAACCGATCTCCTTCCTTCCGGTTCTTGCCTTACCATGGGGGGTTTGACCCTCGCGCCGATTCTCATTCGCGTCTATGACGCAATAGCTTGGACTCTGGTCGACGTAACTTTTCAGTAAGTCTCCACTCTGGCCCTCTACCAATTCCATGCTACGTTGTTTTCGTGCACAAGCTGGAACTGACGCGTTGGGTCGGACCAAAAAAATAAATTCAAGAGTAACAGTCATTCGATCCTCTCGCGTTGCGAATGCGGTAACGCCGATCGCAACGATCGCAACGATCGCAACGATCGCAACGATCGCAACGATCGCCACGTCGTTGGAGGTGACGACATCGATGACGATGACTAATGCCGATTCGCGTAACGAGACGCGCGGAACCCAGGAACCGTATCGAGAACCTGAGGGACTCGCCAGGGGCGGCGGTGGAAGAATGAGGCCGTCGGGTTATCGAGAACGTCAAGTGGGTGGGTGGAGAGAGAGAGAGAGAGAGAGAGGGATAAGGGGAAAAAAGAGGAAGGGAAGAGCGGAGGAAGTTACGAAATTTAAAGGAGTACACGCTGAATGACTGGATGCGATAAGTATGCTAGTGAGAATCTGGATGTCAATGACTTGAGAGGCTGACGTCACTAGGTTGACTCGAGTAGTTAATCGCGCTGTAGCTGGGCCCCCTCGAAGTCCCACTGCGTCCTCTCTCGGAGAATCCTGCGTAATCCTTCGGCCCGTAAGGATTCGCCCGTGTGAAAAAAAGGAACGCATGCAGATTGGCTCTACAGGTACTTTTACTTTTCGTATCACGCGTCAAACCGGATTTTGAAACTGGGACTATATAGTCAGGGTGCCAACTAACCAAGAATCTTGCTACCAGCCAACCAACCGAGCAACCGAGCAACCAGCCAGCCATTGTGAATGGTAATAATTGCAGGCTGCCGAGTTCGCGTTGTGTATTAACGACGGCGTTCTCTGTGACGGATCGGACATCCCTGAGTCGGAAGATGGAAAAGCTTTCTCGCGTCCAGCGCCCTTCTGCAGCAAATTTTCAGCGGTCAGAATTTGATTTTTCACGGCGCTAATGCGAGAAAGCGCTGGCAAATATCAATGAGACAGACGGACAGGTGAGCGATCGGTTGATCGGTTGTGCCAGGTGCCAGAGGGAACTAGCACCGAGAGTCCTGACGATCTTGCCATTCAATTCGCAACGTGAGATTGCATTGGCTGCTCGGAGGCTGTGGTCCTTAGAGTCGGCAGGGCATCCAGCGATAATTCAACTAACGCAGGAGTCAGGAGCTGGCGAGTGGCCAGTTGCCGCTTTGTCGGTTCTAATCTGGACTCTGCGAGTATCGAGTCTCCGGTCGGCAGGACGGTCTACTTTGTGCGATTCTACAAACAGGATCCCGCACGGATGCTGGGCTCCTCTCGAGTCCGGAGCCAAGAGCGAAGAGCGAAGAGGACGCATAACAAGCAGTGCGGCATAATGAAATACGTGATCCATCTCGGTGAAACTGCGTATGGCACGTGTGGCATGTGTGGACCGTGCAGTGTGTTACGGGCTCGTGACCAGAGGTACCTAGTTCCTTCCTAGCTCGGGTCCCGACGGTACAGCAACTTGGCTGGCTCTTTTAATTGAAACTTTCAAATCGGCCGAATAAAAGCCAATCACTCCGCGAGATGGACCGCTGGGCATTGCGGGAGAACACGTTGCTCTAAGCTGTATCCTGTCTAATGTCTACTGTCTACTGTCTACTGTCTACTCTCCACTGTCTACTGTACACTGTACGGATATAAATGGTCACATACTGTCGGTGTCTATTGCATCCTAACTTTTCCAGCGGCAGCACAATTATTTCTAATCGTTTAGAAAATCATCGAGTGGAGCTGAGTGACTAAGCCCTCGTTCTGGTTTCTGGTTCGTCCAGGTTTCTTCAGCGGTTCAAGTCTGCCTTGACCATATCGGGTCAATAATGTCTTCTACCGGTTATGTAGGATCCACTCGAGTAGAGCCGATCTCTGATCTCTGATCTCTGATCTGTGATCGGTGATCGGAATCCTCTTGTTTCATAAGTATTAAAGTCCCAGGAACGATCAGTTGTTATCTCGGTCACTCGCACCAATTCATTCATTATTTCTCTAGGCTGCGAACGCTGGACAAGCGCGCAGCTGGACAGGAGCCACCGAACGAACTGGTCAAGGATTTGCCTTTTCCCTTTGGCAGCATTTCACATTTCATCTCCTACGATCGTAGAACACCAAATGTACACGCAACTCTATAGCCACGTCCATGGACCGCTTGAGTAAATCCTGGACTCAGTCGTGACGCTGGCTGACGCCATCCCAGGGAAGGTCTGATTACCTTACTTTCGACTAATCTTCCGGTTACTTCGATTACCTGTTACCTAACTGCAAATTTGTCTTTTCGAAAAATATTCTGTATAGCGTAGATTTAAGATTCCGCCATTCCGATCTGGAGCATGAGCACCGTGATTAATTTGCTTGGGCCTCTAGGGGCCACGGACCTCATTTCGTGTGGGTGTTCCGGTCCCAAAAAACGACTAGCCTCATCATGGGATTTCCGAGTCACTGGCCAGGAAAGTACAAGAGTAGCAGGAGTGTCGGGCGGGACCCAAGAGCGCAAGGTTAGGGCCAACAATTTCAAAAATTCAACGTTAAGGTTTACCGAGTGATTGAAAAAAAAACATTTTTTCTTTTTTCCATCTACAACGTCAATCCACGCTACATCGAGTGCGTGGCGATGAACGACGCATCGCACGGAATAATCTGGAAACTCAAGAAACCTCCTGCCAGTAACGAGCATGTAGATACTGATCGAAAGGATCGCCAGCGGGATCCGGAGTGAAGTCGCGAAGAACGATCGGAGAATCTGAGATTGTCGGAGGAATCGAGCGTGCCCATGGGGAACCGATCAATGGAGCGAATGATCCCGATAGCTAATTACACAATTACCTCTCGAACCTCTAATTGAAAACATCGACCTTCGTTTGCGTAACTTCTTACGACAGGTGACGCAATAACATCGACGGACGTCAGAGCAGCCCGAGCTGCTGGCAGCCTCCGAGGAAGAAGGACGGACGATCGTCGCAATCATCGTCTTGCGATCGGACAGACACGCTAGGACGATTCTGATAATGGGAAACCTGCTACGCGTCCCTCAATTATCCGCCAGCGATCCATTTATCGAGGATTCACAGGATTTCGATCGATCCGCGTTTCCTCGTTACGCGAACGTCCCCGCGTCATGACGCGATGGCGTGATGTATGGTATGACATGGTATACCCGCGAATAGTGCGACTCTTGTTTTTGTCAAAATAAATGAAAACTCACCAAGGCATGATCACTCTATATCCAAAGATGCTCCCTCTCGTCCTCCATAAGGAAGGGCATGTGTCACCGATTAAATAGAATCCGTTTGACGTTTACATAAGGAATATCCGAAGGCACGAATATCCAAGAGAGTCCACGAGTCTCCGCTCGTCTTCACTCTTTGTCACAAGAAATCCCGAATTCCCGCACTTCGAATCGCGAACTCTTCGGTGCTCTGGTAGCTCTGGTAGCTCGGAGAAATTTCCTTTGAAATTTTCAAAGGATCGTTCTTAGCCACGCGCGAGTAGTCGACGCGCGATTCGAGGATGCGAATGAATTCAAGAGAAACGGCTGTCCCGGCGGACGGTCGTGCTTTTGGGCGCTGCGTGCTCGGACGACTCGTGAGGACGGTTAGGATTTTGACGGGTCGTGAGCGTCGTAACGACAGGTGCAGGTGCACGCGGCACGGATGTCGGCTTCATACTGAGGGTGCAGAACTGCCGGCAGTAGCGGAGTGGGACGAGAAACGGAGAGACAAGCTCTGCCAGTGGCTCGCACTGGCTCTATCCTCGAACGCGCCGCGCTGGCTCTGGCGCTGGCGCTGGCGCTGGCTGCTAGTGACTCCTGCCACGTTCCTATCCTCGGTCAGCGCTGGGAGACTGGTGGGGCGGCGCCGGGAGACTCTGCAGGCTTCGACCATCAGGCTCCGCCAGGCTGTACGTTCGGTTTCTGGTGGGAGGTTACACCACGTATATTCTCTCTCTTCTCTTTCTTTATCCTTCTCTCCGCTTCTCTCTTCCCCATTGCCCCCTCGTTCACTCGCACTCTCGTGCTCTCCTTATTATCCCGAGGATGCTGAATCTCTCTCCGCGAGATCATGCTGGATGCTGTCCTTCGCCCGACTTGTTTTGTTGACACTCGAGATTACGCCAAGGAGACAAATTTATGCTGTCGGATTAATATCTCGGCATTACTCATACCTACTTTTTATTTTGATCCCTCAACTTGGAAACCCGAGGAGTCGTCGAGCCCTGCGATTATCCGAGGGAAATATTGAAATTGCTATTTTTTTTAAGATCGATATCTCCTACGGGGTCGCGCCGGGATGAAATCTTGTGGGGCGTTTCTATGGGGCATTGAGTAAACTTTAGCGAATAGCTAGGGAGAAGTATGACAGCTGGCTGGATGCGCGTGTAGCAATAGTCGAGGCCTGGGGTGGGTGGCCTCTTCTGGGGTGACGGAATCGCGCGGGGGCTCGCGACGGTCGGTGAAATTGCGGAGTTGTTCCCTCGGGTATTTTGTGGTTGCCGCGTTGGCAATTTCACGGGAATCGAAGTGACGAGCCTACCGAGTCCTTGGGGCAAACCGCGACTGCTTACTTCTATTATCATTGGTAACTGCGAGTCACTCGGAGTCTCCGTGAGAAATCGTGTCGAAATCAAGGCTGGCCCGTTCTAATAATACGCGAAAAACCTTTCTCTCCGTTAGCTGTACACGTATCGACGTTTGTCTGTCTTTCCACGTCGGCGCGGCGAACTTTGAGCGCTTGGGCCCAATCCACGTGGCCCACGTGGCCCACGTGTGCACGCGTGTAGCCAGAGGAGACGAATCCACGAGTGGTTCTGCGTCTTCTCGAAATTCTCAACGACGCGTCGCTTCGCCATGTCGACTTGGCGACTTCGCCGTGTTCAAAATTATTCGTGGTTCTTCGACCGGAATAAATTCCACTCGTGAAACGTGAATCGCTGTGTTGAATCGAATTGTTATGAATTAGAGGAGTTCGCCGAGAGAGCAGCTACAAGTAGCTGAAAGTCGACGCGACTTAAGGAAGCTTTCATTGACGATCGCGCTTGATCGCTCCTGACGAATAAACGTCCGAGAAAGGCCGTTCGCCGCGGCGCCTTTCTCGCGCTGAACTTGTCGACCGTCGATTCCATCAATTCCATAAATTGCACGTGAAAGGGATCGAACGAAACGTTGGCATTGGGGAAATGCAGATTTCCCGAGACTCCGGGAGGTGGCGCGAGCGGGACACGCGGTTTCCCTATTCGCTGCCATATAGGACCAACGTATAAAGCTCCCGTTTTCAATCGGCGACATTTCCCTCTCGACGAGGGCGAGGCCTTTCCTCTTTGTGCGTTGCTCTGTCGGGTTCTGAGAAAAGATAGGAACAGTCTCTGGCGGAGTTACTCGGGAAGGCAATTCGGAATTGCGATAAATGCAGCAAAGAAGCGAACGAACGCAGCGCCGTCTCGAGCCCGTGAGAAATTCTTCAACCACTTTGCATGTAGTTACGTCGGCGCATCGCGGGTCGCACGGGAAGTCACTGCGTATAAGGGAATAGTGAAACCGAGTCAACGTTACGAGCAATTATATACATGAGGTGCAAGTGCGGCCCATCTGGATGTGCGACCGTCCCGCCGTGTGACAATGACGCCTTGCACTTACGTAGGCACATGTAGGCACACACGGGTCCACCGGACACGGAGCACATTCAGCTGATAAATCAGAGGGCGATATCGAGAGTGCGTGGGCGTGACCAGGCAGCCTCTACATTTTTTCATAACGGCATCGAACTCGAATCTTTGGCTAGAGGAGGAAGGCGCGTCTCGACTGAGGCCTCGGATGAAAAAAGGAAGAGTCGTAGCGCCTACAGCCAGATATCTGGCTGCGGATAGCTGGCAAGGTCTATCTTTGATTTTACATATGAAACGAAATAAATGGTGGATCGGGACAGAGAAAAGTTAAGAAAAAAGGGACTAGGCTCTAGGCTCTAGGCTCTAGGCTCTAGGCTCTAGGCTCGTGGCTCGTGGCTCCACGCTCCAGTGAACCTTCTCTATTCGATTCTGTCTTTCGGTTCCCTCACACTGCACCGTGGAGGAACGGTTCATCGTGCGTCGAAGCGACAGGAGCAACAGCATCAGCTGTAAATCGCTCGAGAAAATCGGGCAATTGCCAAATCCCTACACGCAGTCCCTCCTCCCCTTTCGCTTGGATGCACAGTTTAAGCCGGAATTACGAATTTCCTGCTGTAAGCTGTTATTTCGGCAGGCGACCTGCCACCTGCCACCTGCCACCTGCCTGCGTTTCCAATTCGCTGTAGCGCGAAGTCACGTCGCACTTCCTGGCCGACTGACAATGAGTAGCAGGACAAGAAGAACTGAGGAAAGTCAGTGCAGTGAAGTGCGAGGAACTGGGAGAGTACCGAAGGCGCCGAAAGCTCCAAAGTTTTTCTGCATCCGAGCTGAGGAACCGTCGAACCGCGCCGCGACGCCCGCGGCGCCTGCAGCGTCCGGGACACGTGGATCAATTCTCTGAAGCATGCATCTCGTTAGCGCAGTAGGGAAAGCATCGCGTAAAGGTAGGATTAGCTGGAGAAGGAAAGATCGCGAGCGCGCGAGAGAGAGAGAGAGAGAGAGAGGGCAGAAAGTATATCGAGAAATTCTTGTCAAGACAGAGATCCACCTGCGCACGTGTCTAATCATAAATCCAGAATGAGAAGCCGAGCATTCTGGGTTAGAGACCTCTCTCACGAGTCTTTTTACTTTTGCCTCGCGTGGAGCAAAAAGACAGGCGACGCAGGACGCAGGACGCAGGACGCAGGACGCGCGGCTAATAACTCGTCAGAGGGTAATTTAAGCGGCGTTCGGGCTTCGTCGGCCGATTGAATAACGACGGCCGAACAAAGCCGATTGGCCAGACGCTCAATTCTCATAAAGGCTGAACAATCAATGAACGACTCTTCCGCAGCTCCTCCGAACAATTTCCAATTGCCAATTTATCCTTTCGAACGAGACTGGGCGTGGTGGGTCTTATCGGCACCGTTACACTTGCCCACTCGCCTCTTGACACGAACCACAAATCCTCCGAGTTGGGATTTAACTTTTAAATCGCGAGTCTCTTGGTCCTTTTAATTCACGCTGATTATCGCTTCTTTATCGTAACGCGGGAAGCGTCTGGCTGTTACGCAAGAATTGGGGGAAATAAATAAGGTAAACTTGCCTGTACTCCTTGCCAATTGACACGAGTCGCGCACTGCTGTGCTGTCCTCTAAGTGAACCAGTACAACCTGTACGATACCGACGGAATCACGTTCAGCCGCTTACTCCTTTACGTAACTGCTTTATAGACAGTATACATATAATTGCGAGCTAAAGAGTCGTCATGTGTTTCCATTTAGCGTGACCTTCGCCACGTGAAAATTATCAAACTACACGGATTGAATAATAATGGAGAATCTCGCTGGGCTCCGACTAATTAACACCTGTGCTGTACTTGGGCCAATTGGAAATGAAAAAAAAAAAAAAAAACAAACTGCCCTATACTCGAGAAGCGACGAGCCACCCTCGACTTCCATATCGGGGCTCATCCCGCCGGTGATTCCTGAACGTAATTTCCGGATTGCTGGACCTCGCGTGCAGAGTCGAAAGATCTAAGAATAATCGCAATTGGCAAAGTGTGTGCCGGGCGCAGCGACAGTGAAAGTAACGAGGAGCATTTGGGCAATCCTACGAGGCCTGACAGTTCCTCTTGGTTTTCTCGAATCCCCGTAAAACTAACAAACCGTTCTCACGCGATGCCGTTTCCGTCTCCCGGATGTGGCAGAAGTTGGCCAGATTGACAAATCAAGGGACGGCCACCGCCATCAGTCACCACGCGGCTTTCGGCCTGCAGAATCGAACGAGTCACGTAGGACGGAAGGAAGGATCCACCGGTAGAGGCGTCTTCGTATCGGCCTGGCAAGAAGCTCAAGCTCTTACGGCGCTTACGGTACAGGCGGTATAGGCACGATTCAGGTAGGCACCAGCAGCAGCACCAACCCAGCCGAGCCATCGGCGTTTCCCTTATCGAGAGGAAGAAGCACTGCTGAACGAATGCAGGAGGAAATACATCGAAGAACGAGATCCGCGCCGTATTTGTTTTGAGGAGATGCGCCATGAGCGACGGTTTCTAATGTTTTCCATTTGGCGATCCGCGAGCGAATGAGCGAAGCACCCGACGACCTTAAGCAATGCCGACGCCTGGTTCGGGTTCACTCGGAATCTAAGCAACGGAATCTAGGCGACGGAACGGAAGCACCGATGGCGCCATGGCGATTACGCTTTATCGAAAACTTTCTATGAGTCGGCACGGAGCCTCCGGATGCGCGGATTATCCAGCTCTAATGAAGCTATCCTTAGTAAGTGCGCACCAGATGTAAAAGTCAGTTAAAGCTACGACCGCTGAGCTGTTAATTAAGAGAGGAGGTCACCTACATTGACAAGGCGCACTCGCAATCACTCGGAGAAATGGTCAAGTTTACTTTTCATTTGGCGGATCGCCCCGAGCAATACGATTCCTATGAAATTATCTTCTCTCCTCCCCCGCCCCCTCTCTCTCTCCCCATCGTCTTGATTCATTGGTCCATCGTTAACAGCGACTCCTACCTGCCCGATTATAGCAGCTACTCTGCTCTAATTATCGTTATCGGCATCGACATTGGACGCTGCAGACGCGGCAACTTGGACAACTTGAAAGGCAGCCACTACGAATAAGTTTCTTCCCGCGATATTTCAAGGTAGGAACGACCTCTTCACGGAGAGCGATTCATTTAATAACGGGGAATGGGGGGG
>NW_014334501.1:260050-264313 GCF_000341935.2 Cephus cinctus | reverse complement strand
TAACGGGGAGGGGGGGGGGGGGGCGTCTGAGTATGACTCGAGAGTGGAAGGTCACGCATCGGGAGCCAGAAGTTGTCCTTTTAAACGCAGCGACCTATTCAGCCTCTTCCTCATGTTTTTCATCTTCTTGCTCCGCCTGATGATGTTTCCGATGATGATGATTCCCGTCACCGTGCGCGTCGAATTAACCTGGAGTCGGTGACACGCGCACCGGACCTGACCTATTCGGTAACAGTCGAGAGTAAGTAACGAGCGAAAGTCGGCTGAGTAACTCAGCTCGATCTTCTTATCTGATAAGGAATTCCAGGAGTCATTTATTATCGAGCTAGGTATAACCTCATAGGCTGTGATCCTTGCTGGTTCCGAGTCACTACTGACATTCCGCGGCCCGTGAGCTCCTCTCACTCTGACGTGACTTCTTCATTGTTCCTGCCAGGAATGATTTACTCTACTTTTTCACTTTTAAGCTTCGAAATCGTCAGAACTTGAAGACCCACCTGGAGGACTTTGAGCAAAGCCTGAAAACTCGACTCGAAAGACACGATGATTTTCATCGCACAAGGCCGACTCTTCCACGAATCGAAGACTTTTCCAAGAAAATCTTTAGACTGTACAGTTACGAAGGGTCTTCGTTTTCTAATAGGTCGCCTATGTCGCCACTGACCTTAGTGACACGTCCTCCTACTCGCTGAAGACCATCAACCGAAACAAGGCCAAGAGCAGGAGGGTCCAGACGATAGAAGAAACGAAGAACGAGATCGACCCATGAGGTAGAGCAGGACAGGGAATAGGATAGAGAGCGGGTGTTAGAGTTCGAGAGTCTCTTTGAATCTAAGTGCAGCAAAACCTGAAACCTGGAACTGTCGGAACTGTCGGAACTGGTGGAACTGTTATGAATAAGAAACGGACACCTACGTCAGTCGACTGCCAATGGAATATTCTCTGGCTCCTGTTTCCTCCGTTCCTCCTCGCGAGTCTTTTTCCTTTTACCTTTGATTGATCAGCTATTTGCCAGTCGCAGTGACTCCTGAAGTCACGAGGCTCAATCGACGGCGTCTTAAGTAGGCTCCGCTTTTTCCAGCCACGCTCTACGCCTCATTACCCCGCGTCAGTCAATCAATCGCCTATTTTCCGGAATCGAACGAGTAGAAGAAGTCGGTTCGCGACTAAACTGATTTTTTTTTTAAATTTCCATATTGTCTCGGTAGAGGCTCGAGAGTAGAAGCGAAATCTCTGGTTTGCGATCAAAAGGTGAAGAAACGGCAGTGCTCGAGCCGAATATCCCGCTAATGACTCCGCAAAGCACGCTCGTGCGTGAGTGCTTCGCAATTTGGCGAATTTGTCTAATTCGCGGTGCCAACCGACACGTCTCACTTTCTCCCTCACTGAACGGCGAGTCCGGAGGCTTTTTGCGCAGCCAATTTCCTACGAATTAGGCTCCACCGCTCCGAGGGGAGGGTTAAGAATTTTTTATTTCGATAAGAAAGCATGCGCCCATTATTGCCTTGATTGCTCGTGATTAGTCGGTGGCCTTAGGCACCTTTACGCGACCTCTGGGAGTCTTTTGCGCAAGGAAGGATATATTAGTATAATCAAGTGTAAGAACCGAGCGTGGATTGTTGACTTAAGAAAACTGTGTCAGAGACGCAATACCGAGGCGTCGGGACGGACAGAGGCGCCAGACAGTTGGTGGAGCTGGAAAAGGTATAAATGGAATAAAGGGCCCACCCCTTGCAGCACTCGCAGCACTCGCAGCATAAGCACCACTGCATAGAATGCCGGATAAGGCAGTAACGAGAAGCAGCGGTTTTGTAATAAGGGAGCCGATCCACGCTAGGCTGAATACGGCACTTCCGCCGTGCCTTATTTTCCCACAATAGCCCCAGGTAGAATCGCTACGTTCCAGCAGGTTGGCGTCGACTCGGGACATCAAAATTTTGAACCGAGTTAATTAACTGTCAGCCATTTCGAGTCGAGTCATTCAACGTGAATTCAAGTTAAATATTTTCAACGATGCAATTTTGAGAAACGAACAAAATAAATATACCTGATGAGGAACAGGCACCCGAGGATGCGAGCTCTCTGGCTTATCTGCTCACTTTCGTTCCAAGGTCTGCCTCGCATCTGCACGAAGTTCAGGAGGCCGAGGACACTCCTGGCAGAGACGACACTTCCGGAGGAGGCGACAGTGGCGACAGTGGCGACAGTGAGGTCGATTTAGATACTCGGGAAGGAACCAGAGAATCCTTTGGAGAGGCACAAACTAATGGAGGGGACCTTGCATAGGCCGTGAAAGGCCCAGAGGGGTCAGGAGTTCACCACCAAATTGAAAGTACTCGATAGGAATCGATCGATTCATGAGAATTGAACGGGTTTATCGATACCATTGCGTAGCCCGAACCTGATGGGCACATCCGGCGACCAGATGATCCCAGGTGAGTACGTCACGAGCCAGGATGAAAAGAGACCCGGTAGATACAATTACAGAATTTTCAATAAGATTCATGAAACGAGTGATTAAGAATAAGAAAGTCGAATGACCGATGCTAATCTTAAATTACGGATTGATGCTCAGCAAACAGGAAATTAGAGAGAGGGAGAGAAAGGATTGCGGCAAATGGCAAATGCGCAAACCCATCCTATCCTGTGATAGGCACACGATATAGTTGCGTGAGAGTAATTACGGGGACCTTGGCATTGGGCCCCGTGCGAGTAGGACCCCTTCCGCCCCTTCCGCCCCTTCCGCCCCTGGGTCGGCCCACCGTCACTCGCACAGAATAGCACGGGGCACTGGGAATCGCGCTGAGGGTCGATGTTAAACTGCGCGTAGATCCCAACCGGGCAGCGAATCTACGAACGAGGGAAGGCTACTGCATTAGCGTTAATGACAGTAGATCAGGGTGACGTCAGAAGGAGCAGACGAGACCCAGACTGGGAAACGACTAGGTAAAGCAAGACGGAAACGCGCCTCAGGATGGTAATCGGACGAGTTCCTCATCGCCTGGAGGGCAGAACAAGGACTCTCCTCCGTCTTCGAGAAGGAGATCCTGGAATCCTGGAGGAGCGGAACGCGCGATAAATCGGTAAGCCAGTGGATCGCAGCGATCGCCGACCGGCGATCGGCGCTCTCTCGTCTCTCTGGAACGCTCTGCAATTATTCAAATTTATGTCTCGGTGATCTCTCGGGCTGTACGAGGGGTCAGGTAGGATCGTGAACGTGGGTCATGGGACCTCAGGCCCATTCCGCGCCACAACCGGTCCAATGGCCAAACTCCCAAACTCCATAGATTCCTGCGCCGCTGATCTTGCACTTGGTCGATAACAGTCGACAGTTAAGAGGAATGAAGGATCCCTGCTCGCTCTCCTCTTCCAATCTTCCTCCTCCTCCTCCTCATCTCAATGTGCCTATAGACCATTTTTCGAGTACAGTCAGGACACAAAGTGAGTTAATTGGTAACACGCCCCTAGATTTATCTCCATTGAAGTTACGACGGGTGCGCGTCCGACTCGTAAATCGGCGCCAAGGCCGAAGCGCGGCTGATCGGTATTTCCTTTGCTTCGCTTTTCTCTCGGCGTTCCTTTCCTTTTCTCTCTTTCTCGACGCATCCCGAGTCCAGCGTCTCCGTCCTCGTCCCACCCAGCGAGAAGGAGAGGGACAAACGGACCAGGAAAATCATCCAGAGTGGCAAAGTAGTCCTGGCGCAAGCCTGCAGCATCCTTCGCGCTCCTTCGGAGAAGGAGATGCGCGTTCAGCCTGTCCGACGGTTTACATCGCACCAAGCAGTCGGCACTTTCCCTAATGCAGCGTTTACAACCCAGGAGTTTATGTCGCTATCGTTTTACGCACCGGCCGCTTCGAATTTCCAATCGCAGTCGCGCGCAGCTCTCTGGCCTCTTCGGGCTGTTTTTTTTTTCATCGCGCGACGACCAGCAGCGCCCGTCTCATGGAAACGAGTTCGCATTGCTCGGCGATTCGGTACGCAGCTACACGAGCGAATACACTGGCAGCCTTTTTCTTTTGTTTCTTGGCAATACGGCAGAACGTGTCAGTGTGTCATCGACCGGGTCGACCATTGTCTCAATCGAAATGGCACATTGATGCTATCGGAGATACGTTTTCTGCGAGTCATCGGCGACAGTAGTTACACCCCGCGTTCAATTGGCAACTTGGCAAGGAACACCCAATTATTGTTGGGACGCCGTTTCTAAAGGTCGACAGGATAATAAGAGCTGCGATTATTTGCAGATGGCGGATTCGGTCAT
>NW_014334501.1:253387-259935 GCF_000341935.2 Cephus cinctus | reverse complement strand
GGGGGGGATCGAAGGAGGAACGTTCTGCTTTAATAACGGGTTAAGGATGCAGGCTATAAGGTGTTGGCCTCTCCGGAGGTTTCTTCGGTGCAGCGAGGTGCATCTCTTTGATGCGAGATGCGGACGATTCCGGGATCCGAGATGAAAGATGCAACATTGTAGCAAAAAAGAGGCCTGTCTCCATGGTAACGACCGAGCAACGGCGGCGAGGTTTCCCCGACCTTTTAACACGCGGGTAATGAAATTCTTGGCGATGAGGCCTGCGAAATGTAGGCCGACTCGGAACGTGGAAGGCGGCTAATTAAAGTTTAATAATTCAAGGCTGATCCTCACGACCAATTAGTCGGCGACCTTAAGAGGGCTCGGGAACAGTGGGATATTCCTTTCCTATCTTCTTTCTAATTCTGGGATCCTCGCAACTTTAGCGCAGCGATGCTTTCTTAGGCGTTCCGAAAGGTTTGCCACGTCGACTTTCTCTCTCTCCCTCTCTCTCTCTCTCTCTTCTTCTCTCCTTTCGAGATTCCAGTGCGTCCAGACAACGCATGATATTTTCAATGATTTTCCAATGGCTCTTTATGACGTCAGCAGAATGTGGGTGGTAAGGATAATTCCGTGATGCTGTACCCCCCTATAGAAAGGCGACGCTATTTTTCCAGTGTGACCGCCGACGCGAGGCGTCGTCGGTGCGATCATCGCTTCGGGACACTTTTCGTTTCGTCATCGCGTTTGCGCGGCGCAAACATGGAGCTTCGCCTCCTTCTCGATAGGACGCTGCATTTTAAAGACAATCCCCTTAATTTCGGGGCGTCGTTGCTAGATCTCTATCCGACTTGTCGGGTGAGAAAATCACGCTGCTTCGTGACGCCGTCGTTGCGTAATGAAAAATGACGAGGGAGGCTCCAGCAGGCGCGGCGCCGCGCGAGTCGAACTTCACGTAACGTTTAACGAGTCGAGATTATTTATCTTCTTGCTCTCGGCAGCCTCGTTCGCTCGAGTGGAGACGCGAAGATTGGTAGAAAATAAATAATAACAGTGTGTACTGTATATAGATATAAAGTCGCCGACGTCTGCGTCGGCGTCGGCGTCTCCCGAAGACACCCGACAGAGCGTAACGACGCAACGTACAGCTGCGTAACGCTACGTTCCCCGTTTTTTCCCGTCCTCCGGCTGGGATTTCTGCGTCGGGTCGGCTGGCGTCTCGACGCTGCGGTTCGATCCTTCGTCTCCTGCGACGTCGCCCGCCGAAAGCATCGACTGCCACGGAAGAGACGCACGGCGACCTGCGTGCCATTCTTCCTCGAATAGGCGAATTGCGCAAAAAGTGCGTAAAAGCGCAAGAGAGGAGAATCGGGTGCGTGAGCCGCGTGTGGTCGGGGAGCCCGAATCACGTGCGCAGGCCCAAGGACAATGCGCACAGAGAGACGCGTCTTCCGTTTCTGCCGCCGCGAATAAATCCGACCCGCAGTGGGATATTGTTCTTCGTTCTTCTGTTCTTCGCCTCTCTCGCAGGCTGCGTTTCCATAAAGCGAACGACGTCAGGTAGGTTGCGTCGCTCCATGGGCGTCGCCCTGTCACCGTCAAGCTATTTTGAGATCCGACCTGGAAGCGACGTTTTATGAGCTCGTTAAATGCCTAATTCCTCTAGCCCGAGGAGATCTCCTTGGAGCTCCTGGAGGTCCAGCGGGTGCCAGCATCTTCCACGCATCAGCGTGGCTTGCAGCGCGGTGTCCGCGTAAATGCGTCAAGGTGGGTCCGTGCCCATTGCCTAGGTATTTAAAGCTGTGGACCGCAATGGATGCTGTGAGAAAAGGTCGGGTCGCGATCTGAGGGAGATGCGTGAGAATGGGCTCGAGACGCCTGGATAGCGTCATCAGGCAGGCAGTCAGGCAGTCGGGCAGCGTAACACAAAGGGATCCCAGCAAAGTGCCACGAGTGAAAGTCCTCCGTGAAAACGATATGGGCATTAATTTAGCGGATTCATCTCGGACCCGGAAATCTGAATCCCGGAACCTCTCGAGCTGAGGTCGCACCTGGGACCTGCGGAGAAGACGCTGGCGGATTCTCCATTACTGATCTTCCGCCACCGAAGTGTCATTCGCTAATTATAATCGTGCCGGTGCCAAGTCATTATCTCTGTTGCTACATTGTCGGGAAGCCAATCAATGCGATTCCGTGACAAATGGAGACGATTGCACGTGAAAGTGTGTCTCGCTGATTCTCCAGACTCCTATTGTACTCGGGCATGTATTGATCATTAAAAATAAAGAGAACATTAGGCCATTCAAAAGTTAAAGATGAAAACACGTCAAGTCTCGAGTCGAGGGAGAGGCCAATAAAGCATCGAAGTGACTGTTTGTCATTCGGAGATAATGTTTGCGTTCGTTCTTTGGACACAGATTAACGATACGCTCGACTAATGGATGAAATATCGAAGCGATATCTGTGTCGCGTCGTACGAGAAGAGCCGAAAAAAAATGCATGACACGCGCCCGATCGGAACCTATGGATCGTATGGATCGTATGGATCGTATGGATCGTATGGATTGTATGGGTTGTCTTGAGTTCTATGGACCAGAGTTGATCTCGGAGCAACTATGCAGTGAGGTAGTCCAAGAGGGAGGTAAGAGAGGTGATTTTAATCGATGGAGGCTATTAATGTCCCGTTGTCCCGGTTGACATCTTCCTCGAGGAGTGGAGTCACCCGTGACAGTGACCCCCGGGATCCTCCATTCAGGGTAATCCGCGGGATGCAGGATAATGAACTCGAACAAGAAGATCGTCATGTCGGGGTCAAGCATTGTCGTTCTAGCTCTTTGGGATCGCTGATCATTATCTTCTTGTCGAGTTCTATCCCCATTACGATATCGTGATCACGATCGATCGACTCGATCGGTTCTCTGCTGTCCTGGATCGAGGAGACAGCCGAAACTAAGGAATGCCCATAAAATCCTGAGAAACGAGTAATTCCAGGTAATCGCTTGTTTCATGGGTCATTTCAAGTGGAATATCCAGTATATATATATATATATATATATATATATATATATATATATATATATATATATATATATATATATATATATATATATATATATATATATATATATATATATATATATATATATATATATATATATATATATATATATATATATATATATATATATATATATATATATATATATATATATATATATATATAGCGGGCAGATTACACAGGCATTCACTGAGAAATCGATTCCGATCGATCGAGAGAGACCTTAATAGAAACCGCAGCACGAAGGACAAATGTCTAGTTACTCCGAAGCCGACAGGAAGATCATTGGCTGCTGGAATGATTTATGATCTCGACTCCGGCCAGCGAGATCAGCCAGTCCGGTACACGGTGCGTCGCAGAATGCTCGCGTTAGGCATATCAAACGTTTCAGGGCAAGAAATTTTGATGGGCCAGCTAGAGTGGACTCCAAAAGTAAGAAAGTCAAGGTCAGCTGCGAACATCCGGTTGGCTACGTCGTAAACTGGGCAGAACCAGACATCCGGTTGTAGCGACCTAGGTCGCTCCTGGGTTCTAGGCTTTGAGGTCTGACGCGATACTCCAGCATTTAACACCAAACGTTCCTGTCGTAAAGAATCACCGTCACGTGTTATTGTCACAGCTATTTATATATTAATGTTTTATGCAAAGCCACGTGTAGGCCACCACTTGTTGCGTCGAGAACGGCCATTGTACGAAGCTGCCTTCACCCATTTTACCCACCACCTACGTAACGCGCACACGCACCGCGATCCTCGATCCACTCGATTCACTCGACGCACACGAGAGAACGCGAGGAGCTGTCGTTCAGTGATTTTGGAAGAGAGAGAGAGAGAGAGAGAGAGAGAGAGAGAGAGAGAGAGAGAGAGAGAGAGAGAGACCTTTGCTCCCGAGAGAAGGTGAGTCATCGTCTCGAACGGGCCTGGGTCTACAATTGAAAGGGCCCGAGAGAGTTCAGGTATTCCTGGGCCTTGAGGATTCTCTGCAGCTAACGGGAGGTTCAAAGGGAAACGAATTGTGCGCGAGAAACATCTGGGACGTCCAACCTCCCAGCTGGAAGCTCGAGGCCGAAGAACACGTAAGTTCCTTGACGACTGTTTAAAGACACGGGACGCTCGAGTTTACATAATTTACATAAGGAGCAGCAGCGTCGAGGGAGGAAGAATCAAGTGGAGGCGGAGGACAGGAGTGGATTCCTGGCTGCCTACGTAGATCCCAAGTATACGCGCTCGGTAGGAACGCTCCTCGTTGTCAGTAACCTAACCCAACCCAACTCCTAGCTCAACGTCGTTCTACCTAACGAGATGTAACTTAAAACTGCTTATGTAAGGCCGTTTAAATAATAGACGCTGAAACCAGGAGGACGGGAGTAGAATGTCACGGGGTCAGGACTCCTTCGCTGCCCCAACCAGCCGGTGCGCTCTTTCTTACTTCTCCTACTGCTCTTGGACGGGTTCACGCGAACCAGGAAGATCCTCGGGACAAGGTTGCCAATTATCGGCCAGACACGCGTGCCAATGCAACCGGAAGCTGACTCGACTCCACTTGACAGCACTGGGCAGGGCTTCGAAGCGGAAGTCGAGAGTCTCTGTGCTGTGGCCAGGGGTGCGTCGCGACGTCCTGGGACCATTGGCGCCGCGACGCTCGTCCTTCGTCCAGCCGAACGACGCTCGGCCGCCGTTTGGTCAGCTCGCGATTGAGAAGGGGTAGAAGAAGGGGCGATAAGGAATGAGAAGGAGAAGAATGCAGCGGCGTTCGCCCTGGTCGAATCGCCAAGGAGATGAGTTCATTGCTCCGGTGCGGCGCAGCTGGATGCATCGAAGCCCCGAGGCGCCCCGAGGAACCGACGGCGAATCGGAGAAAAACCTGGCCCCGCGTGCTTTCGGCAAAGTATTTTTAAAACTCGTCCTGGCGTCTCCCGCGCGCGACGCCCGGAGGGACCTTCGCCAGGACAGTCGGTTGCGGGAGCCTATGGGGCTGCGCTCGTCCTGCCAGGGTCGATCCACTTCGAGAATCCTGGGATCACGTATGATGCTGCTTCGTGTATTCGCGATAGTAAAGAAAAGGAACACGGCGCCAAAGATATCGAGCTGACGTTTACGAGGAGCCGTAAAGAGCCGGGAACCTGCTTGCTTACCGAACTCCTCGGCCGAGAAACCGGCGCCCTCGCGACTCGGACGATTTCGCTGAGTTTCCCAACGACCGGCGACATTTTCGACTGTCCCCTTCGCTCTACGTCCATCCATGTCCGTATATCATGCGAATATAGGCCAAAGGCTGCGTGCACGTGTCTATAGACTCGCATCCAGGCACTGCTACCACTTTCCCTCCTCCTCGCGGGGAATTACCGGAATTGCTGGCTTCCTACGATTTCCCTTTTTTCTTCGAGTTTTCATTCTCCAGTCTTTTGGGACGAGCCCGATGTACCGTTGCATCTAGATCCTTCGAGAGGGCAAATACCGCAATGCATCATGCCGCAGCGTGTAAGCCGCAGGATCCGCAGCATCCGCAGCGCACACGCGCGCAGTAGGCGCCGAGTTATTCACACGAACGCGGCCCCCCAGGATCAATATAGGAGAATCTTAAATATTTCCAGAAGACGCGAGGCTCCTCACCGGAAGCGACGGTCCAGCCTGCTTGGCCAAAGATCCGGTTGCTTTTGTACGAGGAAAAGATTAGTATGGGGAGACGGTGCGCCGGGCAACTTTCCAAAGCTTCTAATTCGACGGACGAAGGCCCGCAGGAGGCGTCCAAGGGACAAATTACTTAAAGGGGGTTCCTGTGCTCCGCGCGGAAGAGGGCCACAGCAGGCACTCCAAGGAAACGAAAGGAAATACCTCGACGGGATCTCCAAGTAAGGAGAGAAGGAGTCTGCATTGCGCCATCCGAGCGGTCTGAACTTATTCCCGAATCGAAACTATTTCGCCACGCCTGGTCGACGACGATGACGACGGCGCCGACGAACGACGTCGAGAAAGAAGGAGCCAGCATTGCGGGCCGCTGCGTGCGATACGCCGCCGCCGCGACGGCCCTGGTAAACATCGGCTCTTGCAAAATGCGCGAGAATTCCACGAGACGGTGGCAATTATTACGCGACCAGAAATTAGGCTAAATCCGTATATGGTTGCGCGGTGCGTTTGCTTTGCTTTGCCATATTACACTTTGACTTACTTCACTTTCCTTCTCTCTTTACTTTACCTCAGTGACGCATTCGTCGCACCAGTCAACCGCCTGTGGCCATTTGTCCTATTCTCTCCTTAATTATCTTCTGTCATTCTCTCTCTCTCTCTCTCTCTCTCTCTCTCTCTCGCTGCTAATGGAGAGCAGTGCGTGCGCAATTTTAGCACGGCAGGACCCTAGCGCGGGTCACGTATTATTATCTTGTCAAGGATGGCGAGTTCAAGACCGAGAGCGAACGCGTAGCTGCCGGAGCGGATTGCTTTGAAAATGTGGAGCTTTAATTCCGACGCAGTCGCGCCGATTGCAAGTGCAGCCTGAATCGCCGGGGGAAGGC
>NW_014334501.1:252233-253238 GCF_000341935.2 Cephus cinctus | reverse complement strand
GGGGGGGGGGGGGGGGGGGGGGGGGACGTGTCATGCCTCGGAGGGTCCATTGTTCGTTGAATTTCACTTTCGTTGGGATCGGAGCGGCAGCCGCCGCAGCGCCCACGCGGTTCGTGTTGATCCCGAAGAACGAAGGAGATCGGTTACGGATATTGAGAATCGATCGCTCGATCGCTCGATCGTTGCTTGTGGCTGGTGAATGGTGATACGCGTGTCGCTAAACGATCAAAGAAAAGTCACGAGACTTTTCCAACGGGCTGAAAAACCTTTCTCCAGGCTGGAGGGATCGCGGATGACGTAACCGCAAGTATTCATCAAACGTAATTACGTGGCCGCCAACCGCAAAACTAAATGAAACTCATTTCGCAAGGGTTACCGTTCGCGGATTGGTTGGCGGATTCGCGCCATGCGGGTCGCCGCTTTTCAAATGTCCCGAGAACGTCCTGGTCTCGGGCTCAGGATACTTCGAGACGGAGGCAAGTCGCGTGACGTCACCCGAGCGGACGTGGCTCTCTTTGAACACTCCCGCCTGATTCTCCTCGATGGTCCTCGAAGACGAGCGTCGAAGGGAACCCGGAGAAAGGGAAGAGACGTGGACGGAACGGCAGAAGAAAAGTACTCGGTCACTTCTGTTTACCTACGTGACTTCACTGCCAACTGCGAGAGTGTGTGAGAGAGAGAGAGAGAGAGAGAGAGAGAGCGGAGTGCTCCTCCGTCTTACTAAAGAGAGTTTAAGGTTGCTCAGCCGATCACGCTATTTCGTCGAGTGGCTAGGTAGCCCACTCGAATTTATTAGAAAGGTATCAATTTCGCAGCCTTGCCGGCTGGAATCGAACGCGATACTGTTGTACCGTGATTAGAGGACGTAACGAGCCGCGACTCACGTAATTCCATTGACAACGTTAAATACAAAGCAAACGATTTGATCAGTCGTCCGAGCCAAATGAAATTCCGGAACAACCGTGTTTTATGGTCCCCTCTGGACCCTCCTCGCCCCCCCCCCCC
>NW_014334501.1:248511-252195 GCF_000341935.2 Cephus cinctus | reverse complement strand
CCCCCCCGGCCCCCCCCCCCCCCCCCCCCCCGGCTCCGCGAAACATTCGACCAAACAATGTTTTCAATTTCGTTCCAACGTTCCCACGACAAACGACTCGCTAAAAGTGTGCAAAACGTGTCCAGCATGCAAAAGCGTCGCCGTCCCTGAGAATCAGCCGCTCAGCCGCTCAGCCGCTCATCCACCGAGACCCCATAAATCCGCGCGTCATTCGCGGGAATGAAAATGCGGAATGGCGATTCCTCGCGATTCCTCGCAGCGGCTAATTGATAATCGAGCCAATTATTCAGGGGCAATTAAGAGGCAGCTGCTGACAGAAGTCAGGGAGTTCGCGAGATGGCATCCTCTCGTATCTCGGGAATCAAAATCAAGGAGACGCTGCCGCGTCCTGACACCGAGAGGACAACTGCCGTTCCATCCGTTCCGCGACCTTGCCGGATGGAGTCCGCGTTCCCCGTTTTATTTTTTCCTCGCTCGAGCACCCAGACAATGACCGCGATGATCCGCGAGAACGTCAACCCACCAGCGGGCGAACAGTCGCCCACGACGTTCGAAGGCTTTGTATGCAGAAGTGCATTCTGCATTGTATGCGTCGCGTGCATTATCGTCGACGCGGTCGCGAAGGGGCACAGAGACGATAGATGGAAATCTGCATATCTCCGGATACTTGCTGGACCGATTGACACACGGCAACATCGCACTGCGTTCGGTCGCACCGATCGCACTTGGCCAATCAATATAGGGACACTCTGTCTCATTCGACACCCTAAGGGATGATATTTACTTCAAGCCTGCAGTAGATCCGCGCCCGGGATACTTGATACTTTGACGGGGATGCTGCGCTCTCCTCTCTGATGGATTACTGTCGTATTGAGTGGGACGTGCTGGACCAAGCGATCGGAAGCGAGGAGCAACGAGATCAGACAAATCGGTGAAGACACGTGAACCGAATCGACGAAGATTTCAATGTGACAAATGAGGGAGGATCATCCGGGTCCAGCCCGCAGCATCCTCTCATAAATCCTGTAATGGCTTATGGGAAGGAAAGATGAGGTTTTTATTAACCTGCTTACGGAGCAATAGAGAGCCTAGGGCCAGAGGAATAGAGTGGCAGATCTTCAAGGGGATCTAGGAAATCCTTCGGTTCAAGGATACGTGTCCTTTGGAATGTTTTTTTGGAACACTATAAGTGACCGCGGACTGGATGACCTGGTAAAGATCGACATTGCGACGTTCTCCGTGACGTTTCGGGGCAGCGTGACCTCGCTTCTCGTGAGAGACTTAAATCTACCGGAAGCGAAACGTGATTAGCATTGCTCGGCCAGTTGGCGCAATTCGTCCTTTGCCGAGGGAAGGACCCAGAAGGAGGCAGGTCGAGGAGGAAAGTGAGGAAATTGGCTGCTACAGAAATACGGGAAAGGGGTCTTATCGTCTCGAAGTAGAATCGAAAGCAGCGTTTCCAAGTTGCGAGAGTGGCCTCCACGGCAGAGAGGAACGCGAGGCCTACTTAGTCCAGAAAAGGTGATTTGCACGGGATAAGAGATGCCGGCCATTAACGTTAGCTAATATAAGAGGCACGACCACGCCGCTTTTAATTAACAGGTGGATTTCGCGCAGCCTCAAAACTCCAATCGGCGTCTCTATATGAACCCGCAGACGCTTACATGTCGCAACTCGAGACTTGAAATTTCATGAAAACTGGATAAAACACGTAAATACGTGCTCATCCACGTACGCAACGCGCTGCCTGGACCACGAGTGGAATCGTGACTTTCTTAAGAACGTGTTCCCAAAAAATATTGCACAAGCCTGCATTACGCAGGGGCATCCATACGGGTCACCGTGCGTTTACATAAGTACCGATCCAAGTAGAAATTCCAAGGATCCTTTGGAGTCGCCTCGACGCTTGCCGAGTCTCAAAGATTCCTAGGAGCAGGTCGCTCGCCTTGTGCCTCCGCAGAGTCCAGAATTCTTGCTTAAGAAAAAGAAATTCCGATTGCGCGAGCCGCACTCGATCCCTTCGCGACTTTCGACTTTTCCTCCGAACTCCACCGAACTCCCAGTCCTCGAGTGGAAGTGCGTCTTGAGTTTCACTGTACTTTACGCCGCACGCATGAGGAATATTGGAACCTGCGAAATATTCGCAATACGCGAATAGGACGCTAGTCGGTACTAGCCAGTACTAGCCAGAGTAATTTTCTGTCGGGTTGGCAGCAGCGACCGGCGCACACGAGTCCGTCGGTGTTAGAGCGAATCGAGTATACGCGAACTCAACTCGCCCAAACGGGACTTCCCACTTCTCTCCTTCGACGGTGGATTAAGTTTTTCCCGAGGTTGCTTCGGCTCCTTTGCGGAGGCTGAGACGCACAGCTGATGCTGAAGTCACGCCGAGGAATCCCTTTAAGCATCGGGAGCAATTCCTTGTCGAGGAAGAAGGAGATCGCGGCCACGTGGCCGTGTGGCCTGTAACGAATTTCATGTAAATCCGGTCAGCTCCAAAGTATGTGCACGCGTGAGCACATGACGTTGGTACATGAGGTCGCTCCCACGGCCTTGATTCTACATCGGCAACGTGCGAAGCCGTGAGCGAAACTATGCAAATTCGCGACGGCAAGGCGGCTCCGTAACTCGATCCGGAATCCTGCAACTGCACAACTGCGCAACTGCAGGCTGGGCCCTGATGCAATGTCTGCAACGGCAAGTATAACGTTGCTAATATTGGCAATAGGCGGTAGGACGGTGGACTCGCACGAGTAAGAAGATCAAGGAGGAACAAATGGGTCAAGTGTCTTCGTTTTAATTTGAAAACAATAGCTCGAGGATAGGAAAGTCACTCGTAGCGGTAATACTTAACAGAGTCCCGTCTCGAGTATTTCCATGACTTTTCTCAAGGCACTTCGAGAAATACTTCGAGTCCTCGTTACTCGCTCATTGCCAGCCCGTCAAAGGTCAAAGTGGGATCGACTTACCGGGACGAACAATGGGACGGTCGTCGAGGAAGGTGGAAGTTGCGCTCCGATGTCTCCTTCGTCTTGACTATCGACGGCTCCGCGACTTTCGATTGACTTTTGGGATTTCGCAATTGCGCGATTCATCGAGCAAGTTTCGGGGCTTTCGCGATAACAAGCGAAACGCGCATCTGGATCGCTGCGCTCTCGGCTCCTTTTATTCTTCTTCGATATGTCCCCTGCAGTTTCTTTTCATCTAACGCGGCTCCGAGTCACGTGACAATTAGCAGACATTCTCCTTTTGCAAGTAGGAAGAGTGCCGAGTCACTAAGAAATCGGGGAATCGTCCAATATCGTTGGCCCGAACGATCGGACGCTACGAGAAAGGAATTGCGAAAGGAAGGAAGGAAGGATGAATTATTTCCTGAGAAATCAAATTGAACAATCATCGAAGCCTTCGTCGGCTTCCTTCTTTCTCGCCGAGACGCGAGACGCCGCTGCTCCCCGTGAAACGGCGACTCGTCCACTATGGTCTCTCGGCACCTTCGATTTATTTTATCGATATCGGTAATTGCTTCTGAGAAGGTCGTCCTCTTACGCTAACAAGTCAAGTTTCTCCCGGGACAATGTCCCAGCTCTCACTACTCATCCCGATCTCTTCGACCGGATCATCTTTGCCTTTACTCGCTCCTCTCCACCCTCTCTCCCTCTTATTCAATCTTTCTCCACTTCCCAG
>NW_014334501.1:245640-248079 GCF_000341935.2 Cephus cinctus | reverse complement strand
CACACTGATAATCAGACCCCATGACTTCCACTAATGTGATCCCACAGACTCCAAGCAATTATCTTCATTTCTAGGAAATCCTAGAGATTAATCGGAAGCTCATCGTCTCAAGTGCGTCCTGACGTTCGACCTACCGGCAGCTCCCAGTCTGGGATGCACCGTGGTCCAGACTCTCCTAACAGGACTTTCTAGTTTCTCGGCAAAAGGACCTTCCGCGAGAGGCGCCAGTTAATTTTCCACCTCGTTGAGTCCAGCCTTTACGTTCCACGTCGACGCTAACGTTCTTCCGCAATAGCGTCGACCTTGTGCACTGGACCGGATGCCAGGAAGATGCTGCGCGCGATGCGCCCGGAACGGCGCAGGGCGATCCGCTCTCGCGTGGAATTGCTGCAACTGCTGCAGCTGCACGGAGACCTTGCATTCTTGTAACTCGAGCGGGCTCTCGTAATATCAGAAGCTTAAGCTTCGTTCGCACTTCAGGTTCGCTAGGAGCCAGCAGCAATACGGTAGCGACAGCTAGAACGTGTTACGGGCTATCCTTGAGAGGCGTGTGTATCTACATGTATATGTCTATATATAGCTGCAGTTGCATAATATAATTGCACGACGGGTTAAGGTGGAAAAAAAGAAAAAAAAAAAAAGAGTGCAAATTGCACGAGACGCGAGCGACTCCCGTGTGGAGGGTGAAATTGCGAATTTACTAAAGGAACCGCGAAGGTTTCATAGAAACGGAACCATCTACGTGCCGCGCGTAACGTAACGCAACGCAAAAAAAAGAAACGATCTGTCACGCGAAATGAAATTAACTAACTGGCTCCTTATCTGGGCGAGATATCTGGGCTGCTGGTTAATACCGCGTCCGAGTCCTTGCGTGACACAACGAGAGACACCTTGAGTGCCTATGAAATGTTCGGAGATAAATAAACCCAGCAGCGCACGCTCGCCTTCCAGTTTTATCATCGGAATGAGGTTAGCGGGAATTTGTGTCCGGCAGAAAGAGTCAACAGCCAGGGAATGAGAATGGCGGAGTAATAGAATGAGCAATCGAGGAAACGAGGAGACGAGGAAACGAAAGACAAATCTCATCCCACGTGAATGTTAATGCAAGATCGATCGCGGCGGTCCCAGCATCAGCAGCAGCAGCAGCAGCGGCGGCGGCGGCAGTAGCAGCTAGGAAGGAGAGTTTCCAGGCAACGCGGCGCAGCTCGACGAAATTAATGAAAGCCCGAGGCTATCTGGATGGGGAATCAAACGGCCTATTGACGTCCTGCCAGGAAACGCAGCCTGGCAATGCCTGTGCGAGCAGCAGATGAAAAATAGATTCCCTCAAGGTGGAACACGTGGCGGCTTATATCGAATGCAACGGAAAGCAATAACCCTATCGCGAGTATCTACAGGTGTCTCGCGGCAGCAACTAGCTGCTGGTTGCTGCTGGTTGCTGCTGGTTGCTGCTGGTTGCTGCCTATCGACTTGGTCCTTCCTAACGGCTATTGCCCAATGATCGTGCAATGACCGTAGAAAATAAAAAGTTCCAATAGCCAGTCGACACGTGTGTCCCGAGTACTACGATGTGCAGTAAAACGATGCACTCGAGTCGCAGCTTCAGCCGCACAAGCGAATCCGATTGGCCACTTGTCGCTTTCCTATCGATTACGTTTCAAAGTATCTTCTGGAAAATCCACTGGATCCCCAGAATCACTTGCATAATCCCAACGCAGTGGCGCATCCGTTGGGAGTTGCATTCTTCAGCATTGCGCAACCTCATTCCGTATGCAATCGACGGGGCGCGCCATCGACGATCGAGAAATCACTTCGAAGAATCCTGACTTCGTTTTGGTCCATTGGAATTTTTATATTAGACCAGAGGATCTCTCTGTGAATTGGTCCTTCCCGCAGTGGATGAGCTCATCAGTGATTTTCATGGGAATTCGTTGTCCTTCGATTAGCAAGATCGCGAGAAGCATTAGCGTCCTCGTGAGAGACGGGATATCATGGCGGCTTTGTCTAACAGATCTAAGGAACACAGGAAGAGGCTGGTATCCTGTCCGTCCCCGGTCGTCTCTCTCCCTGCCAGGGTGATAATTACTTTATTAGGCGCGTTAGGACTGCAGCCAAGGCTCGGCGGTCGCTCGTAAATTCGCTTAGCGCATCTGGCCAGAGTGTCCTGAGGTTGCTGGAACGCCGAGTCCAGGCGAAGGAAAGACGAAGGAAAGAGGAGGCAGGAGGAAGAAGGAGGAAGAAGGAGGAAGAAGGAGGAAGGCATCCGGTCGTCTTGGCTAATCCTGTGCGATCGTGAGAAGACTCCCTGGAACAATGATCGCCCCGTGGAAACGTGCGCACTCGGCGCACGGAGTCTCATTTGGCTTTCGATAGAAATCGTCCTGGATCCACCTTTTACTGGGAGTAGAGCTTCCCCCCCTCCACTCTCCTTCCACCTTC
>NW_014334501.1:209851-245223 GCF_000341935.2 Cephus cinctus | reverse complement strand
CCCCTCTCGCCACGCCGTCCAGGTATAACCTTATATAACCCGGCGACACACTTGCATCCGAGTGGAATGCTGTGTATGCGCCTTAATTGGCCCGTGTACGCGTGCGCCTTTACGCGACACGGCATTATCCATTTGCTTCGATACGAGAACAAATCGCCACTCTGAGTATTCTGGTTGCTCCGGAAAAAAATTTGAAAAAATTCAAGTTCCTATTTCTCTCTCTCTCTCTCTCTCTCTCTTGCGCGCGCGCGCTTCCAGTCGAACGAACATAAACAACGAAGAACGAGGAAGCATAAGGAAACGTGGAACGACCGAGGACTTCCTGAGCGAGCGGTATCGGTGCGTGCGAGGAGACTCGTTAATAAGTCCCCATTGGTCCCCATCCTAAGGAGGCTCGCGAGAGCCGATCGACGGCGACGCGTCTCGCGCGTGTTTCCTCGCCTTATGACGCATTCTCAATGGTAACTTGATCGTCGCCAGGCCGATGGCTTCGCACTGGGACGCCGCCACGTCCGATGGGACCGAGAGCCAGGCTATATACGTCGTCGTTACTCGAGGGAAATGGCTACGACCCCGTCGTCTTGCCGACGGTGACGACACGCGGCCAACGGGAACTTGGACGCTTCGATTGCGACAGGATGCGCGCCGCTTGAGAAATCCCGAGGGCGATCGCTGATATATCCATGGGAACCGGAAGAAGCGCCGAGTGTGGACACTTTCCGAAGGACGGGAGAGACGTCGCGGGGTGACCTGGGCCCCGAGGTCAGAGGTCGACTCGCCCAGCGACTCCGCTCGAGACGTGTCGTCGCTTAACGCTAAGAGAGACCCGAGTGCTAATCGCGAGTGCCACTGCCAATGCAATTACAGCCGAGTTCCTCGGAGCCTGCGACACGCAGGCTTCGTGCACTGAATGGGCGCATCTTCAGTGCAGCCGACGCGGCGCGCGCGCGTCGACCGGGGAAACGAGCGGCTCGGCTTATCTCCAGCTCGTATCTCGCGCGTTTCGAGAATCCAGGCGAAAAAACACTCGGCAGGCACATGGAAACGCCTCTGACGTCCCGACGCACGCGCTCGTTTCGATCGACGCATTCGTGAGTGACCCCCCCCTGCCCCTCCAAGTGCTGCAGTGGGAATCGTCGTGAATTACGTGGCGGCAGCGTTACGCGCCAGGATTTCCTGTCGCAGGTATCCTTCGCTATTTATGTACACGCTTTTCTATTTATACGCAGCCATTATACTTTCAGTTTTCATTCGTACACCACTTCTGTACAGGCAGCCATACTCGGCGCGCGTTTCGTTCGAGCGACAATCATTCTTTTTCGATAGACCGTAGGAACGAGCTGGTTCTCGATTCTGCGTACGGGCACTCACGTGCGTGCGAGTGCGTGCGAGTGCGTGCGAGTGCGTGCGAGTGCGTGGAAGGTGCCTGTGTGGTTGTCGGCCATGCGGGTCGTTGATCCGACAGGTTTCCCAGCGAGCGAACTCATTCATGTCTCGCGTCTTGTCTCTCTCTCTCTCTCTCTCTCGTCCTGCAAGGATCCTGCCTGCAGCTACTTCTCATCCTGTTTGTCTCATCCGCGTGGGGTAATGTTTGCAAAATGTCGAGGCGTCCTCGTTAAAGACCCGTAGCGCTTATGCGTTTCCGTTGCATTCCGCAATGTCGATGGGCCGCAGTTGCAGCGCAGTCGCCCACGCGGGGGCAAACGCTTGCGTGATCGCGAGAGCCGTTGCGTGCTGGGAGTACGTACAATCGTACATAGCGGGATCGTAGGAGATGGATTTCCGGAAAAAGCGTCGAGAGGCGCCGCTGGAAAGAAAGCCGGAGGAAAGGAAGGAAGGAAGGAAGGAAAGGTTTCCTGAGGAGAGGAGACGTCCCTTTCGCTTCTCGGGAAATAAATCTCGCTAATAAATTGATAGGCTGGACTGGATATTAATCACGGAGGTTAAATTTCCAAGCGGCAGTGCGAGGGTGGGTTGCCCGATGGACGCGTCCATGCGGAGCCGTCTAGACGCGGGGGCGTCTACACGGCTACATGGAAAGGCGCAAATGGATTCGCGAACCAAACTGCTCGCCGTTCGATTCCATCCAGTGCGGCCGATTGCAAGTGCATCGATGCACTTACGTTCCAAGATGCAGGCAGATGGCGGATCTACGATCAAAGCATATTTCTTTGGAATGACCATCGATCTCCTTCGTCGGGGAAACTCTGTGTACCGAAGGTCTCTTATCACACGTCATCTCTGCTGCAGGCAGGAAACATTAAAATTCCAGCTCGATACGAGCTCATCCCGTGATCTTGGGGGAACGAACGCGACGTGTAAAAATAGAAACGCGGCTTGCCGAGCGACAAGGACGGAGGAACGAAGGGAGGACGAAAGGACGGAGGGAAAGAGACACGATTGGAAAGAATTAAAACTCTGCAAGGGCATAACGAGCGTCTCGCTGCGCCGGAGGATCCGCGGCCGCAACGTCCTTCGAATGAATTCCAGCAGCAGGAACATTTCTTCGGCCGTTCCTCTTCGCACCACCCATCGACGCAAACTGGTTTCGCCAGTCCCAGGGGTGTCCCGACGATGCTCCCTGGCGTCTCTCGAGGAGGAGGGAGACGAAGTCCTTCGACCCGGCGCCGCCACAAAGGGAAATCAAGAAAAGTACGTACGTCGTAACTCGGCGCTGTTCAGCCAATTTTATCCTCTATTGCCGAATACGATGCTCGTCGTTACGAAGAAAATAAAGTAGGGTCAGTGAATTGTGTCTCGCTCGAAATTCCACGAAAGGAAGACTCGCCTTCGACGAGTTCATCTGGACCTCTGGGAGCCGTGAGAGAATCCGAAATTTGGCCTCCGGCCTAATGGAGAAACATGCTTCGTACTCAAGTGGAGGCTTCGTCCTCGAGGCGTCGGCAACTCTGATGAACTCAGCGCGCCGGTGACGTCAGGATCCTGTAAAAATCCTTAAGCCTCCACCGTCGCGACGCACTTGGAGCGTCCTTCGGTCATCGGGATACAAGATCCTTCGGGATCCGAGGAAGCGAAACCTCGACGAAACGAATGCTGTCGTCGCGACGGACTCGAGCACCATTCCTGGTACTTTCGTAGCCTTTGAGAGAGAAGCTAATGCGTCCGACTGCTTTAAATATTTACACGCGCGCTACGCAAACACGCGTCCCTCGCATGCGTGGGACGTTAAACCCGCAGTGGAACGCACTCTGGGTCCCTCCTGAGGAAGGGGAACGGGCTGCAGGAGGCGGAACCACAGAGGCGACTATCCACGCACGGCACATGGCCCCGCGTCCTACGACGTATCGACAACATTTTTTTACGAGATTCTCCTTTCCCTCGCGAGCCGCGGATCCTACCAACTGCTGCTGCTAGATCCTAGATCCTAGATCCCCGATCGTAGCTCGTAGTTGAGTGCGAAAACGCGCCCGGCGACTCGGCCTCCTTCGAAGCTTCGTTTTCCAGCACGATGATCGAGCGACAGCCGGAGTCCTGTGTCGAATTGGAGGAGAACTGAGTCAAGGAGAAAAAGTCTCCTGGAGAAACCGCCTGATTGGTACAATTTTTATTGACGCCGACGTGGCCTCTCGTAAGTCCGATCTTCTCATGGTTATTGACTGATCGGTTCATTATCGATTCGGTGATTGATCTTAACGGGTTATTCCCTCGAGGCCGTGGTTCCACGCCTAGACGCCTGGGCACATACGATGCGTGTCTATCGCATTCCACGTGTCCTTCTTCCTCCTGTTCAGATTTCTACTCTAATAATTATTTTCCTGTGAAATCAGAAATCAAGAATCTGGCAACGTTCCCGTGGTACCCCCGAGATATATTTTTTATACACCGAGATCATCCGCTATGCCGATTTCCGTGCTAGTTCGGCGCGATTCATCGGTCAACCCGATGGATAGCGGTCACTTGAGAAACGTGCAAGGATCAAATGATTTCTTAATAGTTTATAGGAGGCAGGTGCGAGTCCGGCAGGCCTGCGGTGTGCCCGAAGAGGATCATCCGGGTGTGCGATTTGTGCGATCGGCAATCGTCCCCTAAGGGCCTCCAGTGCTCCAGGGGAATGCCGCCGTTGCACTTTGCACAGCGACGGCACCTGCACCAGCAAAGCTGCTCCCATGCATAAACAAGTGGAGAACGGCGACTCTCGGCTGTTGCCACGGTTACTGGATCCCGATGCATGTCGATGCGTTTCCAGTGCACACGTGCATTGGAATCCCAATGGGACGTTGGCACCTTCGGCAACGAATGAATGAACTCTCGTCGGGGAGTCCCGAGTTCGTGACGCCCATTAAATCCTAGCAAAGTCGAACTCACGCGGAGTAAGGAAATAAATTGAAAAAAAATGACGTCCGCCGTTCGCCGTGCATGCGACACCAAGAACGTGCCTGACTTCGTCCAGAGACCGATTGGCGTTCACGCACGTAGCCTGGGATGCATGTGCAGTCACGTACCCACGCACGCAAGCACGCACGCACCCAACGCAACGGTGCAACGGTGCAGCGGTGCAGCGGTGCGCCTAACCGAGATATTCGTTAGGAGGGAAGGGACGTTAAAGGGCGAGACGCACGAGCGACTCGCCTTTAGCGGAAAGTTCGATTAATGGAAACTGAAAACGGGTCCATGGGAAAAGGCGTAGCCACGCTTCCTGAACGAAGAAAGAAAAAGAATCTGTCCAGTCGTGCATTTCACCGTGCAGAATCGAGACTCCGCAGGTATCGACACACACTCGAGACACGTTGGAGCAGAGCAGAGCGCAAGGTACATTCTCTGGTCGCGGCTTTGCCTCTTTACCTCCTTACCACGCTCCTTGCTTACTATCGCAACGCAGCAGCACTTTCGTGTCCGTCGATTAAAATCTGACTGGAATTTACAGCCCACGATAGGGAATCTCGGAATTGATGTACAGCCCCGGGTTTAGCCGGGCTATCGGCGAATGTAGTCCGCCGCGGAGTACCAGCAGTACCAGAAGTACCAGGAACGCACCAGGAGTCGAGCCTCTACAGGAACAAACGGCACACACCAATCAGCGCTAACGTTGCCAACTGCACTAAGCAACAGCTGATCTCTCTCATTAGAGGCCTAAAGTTACAGTAGCGCCAACCTAACCAACTGCGCCAGCAGTTACCGCGCACAACGAGACACAATTTATTGGCTAGATCTCCTCCACTTTTTTTCAGGCTGATTTACTTTACCGATCTGACAGTGTCTTACGCAAGAGCAAGCCCACCTGGGGACTCTGTCCCACGGGTGGATGAGAGACGCCTGTACGCCTGTGAAACAGGCGTCAGGGCGTCCGGAGCAGAGCGGAGCGAAGGAAAATGGATTCCGGCATAGTCCAGGAGAGTCGAGGGCCGGCAGGTAATGGCGGAAGATTCAGCGAGAATCTCCGAGCCCTGTTGTGGTCTTCGATTGTACGGATCTTCGTTATCGTGGGATACTATAGCAGTTGCCTTCGGGTTGGCCAAGTCGACCAAGTCGAGCCGCCTGGCCCCTTGGATGACGCTGCGTTACCTATAGACCCAATTCCTGCCCCAGAGAAGGAGGCTGCCTCCTGGTGAATATCCGAGTGTCCCAGACTCCGGTAGAGTCTGCCGCAGTTGGGCATCAGGTATGCGAGACGGAGTGTAGAGTCCGGGGAGCAGAGGCGACCCTCCTCTTTCCTCGTTCGGGATAGGTTAACGGTCGTGGGTGCCTCGAGCGCTTCGGGGGTCCAGATTGCGAATATCGGGGAGGTAAGAAAATGGAAAAAAAAAGATTAAAGAGAAAAAAGGCCATACCAGGTTACCGTGACGAATCGCTCGACGTAACGACTCGAGAATTTTCTAGCCCGCGACTCTAACAGTGAGAAAATTCTGGCCTCGGGACGTTCCCGATATATCGTGCTAGATCGCGGTGCTCATGGCGACGAGGCTTCTATCGCTGCACTTCTTGGGTACCTGCCGATCGGTGTGTTCCTTCGAGTGTGTGCCAGTCGAGTTCATTCAGGTCCATGGAGAGATGCTGTGTCAAAAGACAGGTCGGTCCAGTGTCTCTCAACCGGTGCCCCACTCATCTTGGCCACTCTGAAAATTATCCTAGAATCCAAGTCGATGTGTCTCTCCTGCTGTATACCTGCAGTACAGTGGAATCGTGGCTGTCCCTCTATAACGGGAGCCGCGCTAGGCATTTGGTATTTGCCGTTTGGTATTTGGTCTGCGATGCTCGTAAAGCGCCCTTAATCCTCGTAAATGTCGCGCTATGTAAACGCCACGGTCGGTTATGGTAGGTCCGCCACTGCTGTATGCCACGCTGTATACTTGTTCACAAAGCATATGGCTCAATCGACATTTAACCTGTGACGGAGCGTAACACACGATTGCTAGGCCTCGGCGTTGTTTCAGAGCGATTCCCTTGCCCGCTGCGTTCTCGCTCCTTTGGTCCATTTAAAGATTCAATCTTCGAATAATTCCACGAGGCGCTCTTGCTTTTCAGAATCTCTTTGTGGGACAGTGCTCCCCTTCGCGCTGGACGTCCCGGGCGAGATTTAGGACCGGTCCGTGTTGCACCGGTCAAGCGGCCGAGTGTGTGCCGATGCTGGTAGGTTGGTAGGGCCGTGTCCAAACAAGCGGCGAGTAGGAGGAAGGGCAGGAGGAGTGACGAAGGAGAGAAGAGAGAGAGACCGTGGGAGAGGCGTGGGCGTATCGAGAGCCGGGAGAACCGAGAACCAGGCATGGTATGCTGCGTTTAATTACAGGACGGTGGGCGCCATTCGAAACCGTCAGGAAACTGTATCGCTTCCAAGAAGAAGAAACGATCCTCGCCAAAATCTCGACGCCCCCTTGGACGAATGCAGCACGCGAGTCGCGCTCGAGCCTCGGGAAGAGGCAAAGGTGTCGTTTTTCTGCGGTCTTATAAAAGTTCCTTCCCACGTGTAAGTTATGGCAAGTAGCCGATACAATAAGTCCGAGGTCCGAGGATCTACAAAGCAAGAATGATTTTCGTGTCTCGCTGGCGTCCCACGCGAAAGACGCTCGAAATAAATAAGAAACAGGGAGTCTCGACGTTAGCTTCATTCATGGAGCGGGACGCCCACCAGCTTGACAAATATTGGTTTTACGGTGACTAATAAATTTGGAGTTCGCTCGGAGCGCTGCGCCGTCTCCAGCCGCCTGTCGTCGTTCCGCATCCCTTGGGCTCGTTTCCACGAGGAAGCGTCGTGGATTCGGTATTTGTGTCGCAGCTGCGCGACAGCGCAGCCAGCCAGCCGTGAATTACTTTACATATTCGCCCGACTGACCCATTAGGTGCTGGAATAGCAGCGTGCTGCTCGTGATCTACGGCTGCTCTCTAGTTCGCACGCTGAACCCAGCAGCGCACGGCCGAGTCTAGATATATTTATGGAAGACACCTCAGTCTCCATATGGAACCTGAGAAGTCTTGGATGGAGGAATAAAAAGGCGCTGGGAGGCGAGGATGAGAGATGTGCGGGATGGACGGAAGGACGAGGATGGGATCCTGCCGCGAAGCGAACCCGTGTCGAATCCTTCTTGAGTGGGAAGGCTTTTGGCTTTTGAAAGAGTCCCGAGCCGCCGGATGGGCCTTCGGAACGAAGAGGACGAGGACGAAGAGTCAAAGATGAAGAGGGTGAGAGGAGTCTCCTTAATTCTGATGGTCTACCTGCTCCGTGGAGCAATTTACTTCGAGTGGGAGTGAACCTGCAGGACCCGCGACTCGAGCGGTGCGGAGGACAGGAGGACACGAGGACTGCATTCCGCACCTCCTCCTTACAGTATACTACACGTCGTCCACGTACTCTTTCACCAGGTTGCTTCCTCACCGAGCAGGACTAGTCTTTCCTCGATCTTTCCATTACGTATGCTAGTCCGACTGGCGCTAAGGAGCCACTGAACAGGGCCTGGGGACCGTCCTCGAGAACGAAATGGGCAATCTTTTCTTAGTAATGGGAATCCGAGCGTCAGTAGCCAGTAGATATCCGATAACCTTGAGGCCATTGCAACGAGAGCAATGCACGTGCTCGATGATATGGAGCAGAAAATAAATTGACAGGAACAGAACCTCAAGGTACCGCATATGCGCGTGTTACCGATATCCCACTACTTTCACACGACCGCAACGAAAGTTCAATTTTCCTAAAGATGCCGCAGAACGAGTAATGGATGCAACGAAGCAGGAGGGAACCTGCCAAACCTGGATAATATGTGAGAAACTCGTTCAGGAGATTCAAAAAGAAAAAAGGAATCGCGGAGAAGAGCAGAGTCGCCGAGAACGTTCGACTTCTCGAAGCCTGGAGGCACGCAGGCTTTGATCGCGCTCCGGTGATTTATGTAATTGGTAATTAGTCGTAATTGTACGTTATACAATGAAGATACGTACGAGGAGATAAGCTCGTGCTGTACCTTCCTTCTTTTGTTGCTACGCGATAGGAGAGTCAGTACCAAATATCCAATTAGTTGGTGGCACTCGTCAACCGCTCAGCCGTTCGGACGTACGACTCATACAATAATACCGAGGAAAAAGGACGTATGAATGTGACCGTCCAGTCAGGAGACCAATTGATAACGCTGCAAGGCGTTATCGTGGAAATCGAAGGAATACCTTATTGTCAGTGCCTAATGGGATAGGCAGACACAGCCATATGTCAAGAGTTGCTCTAAGGATTACCACAGAGAGTGTATACACCCATAGCTATAATAATACTTGATACATGCTCACATCATTTGGAGCACGTACGTACACTCTCTCTCTCGCTGAGAAAAGAGAAGCTCACGAGCACCAAGTAAAAAGCACCCGACATGCTCCAAGGCCAGCAGCTATTGCACGGAACCCTCCCTGTACGCTTGGCATCCATTATTTATCGCTTACAGGGAATTCTGGCCGAGAGCCCCAATGCCTAACGAGTCGAATTCACGATTAGCCACTAATGCTGCATGATCCATGAACCTATCTACTGCTTTAATACTCGACTGCTCACTCCAGTAGAGGTTAATCCTATCGTCCCTGCCAACAAGTATTTACTATCTGCCATGAGATCATCCTTCTCATCATTGTTTATTGACCCTCGGCATCGCAATGGCCAATAGATACAATAATCTTCTGGAAAAATTCTCATCCGAGACGCCACATTCTCCGCGTGCTCTTTGCTCGAGAGGACTTTCACCGTTCATGCTTTGTTCGTGTTTTCGCGCCGGTCACGTATGGCGCGCTCTGATCGCTTTTAATCGCCATATTTATCTGGGATCCTCTTACACTCGCTGCACTCGCTCGCTCTCCCACTCTTTCTAAAGCTATTCAAATACAAGAAAACTTACCGGACGATGCATCCGCAACTTCGTTTCCCTCTGCAACTGCAACTGTTGCTGCAAGTCGCCACCACGATGACAGCATGGATGTTTAGAATGTAGAATAACGTATTTCACTTCACGCAACTCTACACGTACGCACACTACTTTTTTATTTATTCCGAAAAGACGACCGTCTCGTCCCGCCGAAGGATTCCCGGGAACTAAAGAGGAACTGTCATGTCGGCCCGAAGCCACCCGACTTCAGCCGAACTCGCACGACTGTATCGGGAATACTCGTGTCGTTTTTCAATCGCATAGTGCTTTAAAATTTATTTGTTTTTGTGCTGAAATGTTCAATTAATTGAAATATTTATTATTTACACGTGTCAGTGCACTAGAAAATGTATGTCTATATTTGTTTGTGAAATCGTAAAGCAATAGATTGCTCGGTTGACTCGTGCGTAATAGTTGACGACGTGTTCATTTGCAGTTATTTCGGTAGGTATTCGGAATGCAGTAATTTTAAATTATTCGTTTGTTGCTTTTGGCCCCTGAACATTTTTTAAAGTGCAGGAGAGAGCAATAAAGTTTAGTGGTTAGTATTTAATGGCGAGGCTTAAGACAACGATTTTACGACAGTTCGAACGACAGGTAAGCCCTGCGGACTTTTTGTTTGTTTCACAGGGTTCGTTGTTTTGTCTACTGCATCCTCCACACTGAAAGTGGCACGGATTATTTAACGATTGCGAATAAAGGGTCTGGTATAGCGCAATAATCGACAGACTGAATTATTCATAAAAGTTTCTTGTATTTTTCATTTCTCTCTTATGTATATTCACAAAGGACAATTACATCTGGCTTATGGGTATTCTTGTCTAACTGTACTTATGTCGATAATAATTAATAATAATTACTTAGTTATTACTTACGTTCTTTACTCACTAAACATACCCTAAGCATCCTAAACGTGTTCATCGCTCAACCACGTCTTTTTTTACTCCTCTGCCCTTTGAACAGTTTTGGGAGGACAAAAAATTAGAAATATTCTTCTTTTATCTTTTTTTCCCTTCTCGCTCACTGTCAGCTTACCAACGTCAGGGCGTAATAATTTAGTTAATTTAAATATCTTTATCTTCGAAGTGAGTCTTTCTTTCAATTGCTTCATTATTTCATCCGCATATTTATCGCGCGACGTCTCAATCCGTCAGCGGATTTGCGAACGGCGGGAAAAGAAACATTTTTAGAAATATATTAAAAACTTACTCGTTATATAGCTTATGTCCCTCTACGTCATCCTCAATATATTAGATTTTCCATTCGCTTATTCCGTATAAATAAATAGTCGTAAATACATCTAGTTCAACGCGTGGCGAATTTATAGAGGGCAAAATGGCTGATTTATAGAAATTATTTATCTCAAACGTAACCCACTCAGTCGATACCGATCCGATCTGCGATCGTTTATCTTTATTCTTTCTTTTTATTTCGATATTACACATTATTGTATTTTCTCCCTCGTTGGGATTGTCTTGTCTACTCTCTCTCTCTCTGTCTCTCTCTCTCTCACTCTCTCTTTTTTCTTCCTCTTTATCTTAGATCGGATCGGTACGCCACTCGGACACGAAGCCGCAGAACGTTGCGTAACGTCCTTTTCGTAACTGCGCTGATACTTCAATTTTTATTTTGTTCACGATTTGTCCAAAAATATATGTACACATATGTAGTCGCTATATGTCTAACGTTACATCGTTACATGCGTATGCCCTATGCGGCTGTCGAGGGACATCTGCTCCAAGTTGCAGAAATAGCGAGGACGACTGATGTTTTCTTTTTCTTGCGAATGTGCGTGAACAAGGGAGCCGGGGTCCTTCTTTTTCGAATTTTTCGCGTCCATCGAATTCGGTTCCTCGCAATTTCTGCATCTCGGCTAAGATCTTGGGCACTGCAATATATCGTTTACCTCGAAAACTCTGTTACTGCAAACTACAAATATCTATTGTTTGTAATTACTTCCATTCGACTTTTGTTTTCCCTTTTGTTTCACTTCCTCCCCTAAATTGTATTTTGCATCTTCATAAGGCGGACAATTTTTTATTTCACGAGACATACACATCGAAATTTTTTTTTTTTCATTTTACACTTACATACGTTCGCTACAAACTACGTGATCTTTTTTTTCCCATTTTTTTTCTTGCTTTTTATCGGTTTTTTCGTACAAAACAAAATGGCATCTTTTTGGCATTGGAAGAAAAAATACATTTTTCAACTTTTCTTTACTCGTTCGCTTTTTATTCAATCATAACTTTTTAGTTTTTTTTTTTCTTCATCTTTCTTTCGGTCTCTCATTATCTCTTTAATAATAGTATTACTTTTAAAAATGATTCTCATCCTTACATACTTTAGCTTTGATAGTTTCGTTATAGTTATTACAAGTATATTTACTTTCTAATTATTAGCTTTAACACTATTTTGGCATCGTCGCGTTGATTTCTCTCGAGTTTCCTTTATGCTTTTCGCATTTCTCTGTTTATAAAAAATCGTAAAAACCCCTCACTGAGGTTTGTCCTGCAGCACGTGTGTGGAAGTATGTGCGGCTGATACGTATTATCATTTCGAGAAACGAACATATTGTCGGAGCCGAGCGGATCTTTTGACGAAGACAAATTTTCATTCGCAAAATCACGGCTAACGTACCGAACAAGATGGCTGAATATCGGAAACAATAAGAACCGGGCTAAACGAATAGCACGTGCCAAAAGAGACAAAAAACATATTTCGGACCCCGTGCTAACGGTCTACGACGATCCCAATCAAATATTTCCACAAAAAAAAAAAAAAAAACAGACATAAGAAAGTCAACAAATCGAAATGCAAAACAAGAACAAAGGCTATCGCCCTAAAGGAAGGCTAAACGAGCTACGCATGGGAATCTATAAAGGGAAACGCGATAGATAAGGAGTTTGGAAAAAAAAGTCGAATCTTCGAAAAATCGGGGATTCGCGGATGAGAAGAGTTGTACTGTTTGTTTCCGTGTGAGCATATACCTACACATTTACGTAGTTCCCTCGTATATTTTTATCATACGTACTATTTGTATTTTTTTGGATAGGACTTTTATTGGGATATATCGGGATATTGGAAATTGAGAGTTTTCGATGCTCTCCGCTAAAACCGGATGATAATCCAAACTATCGTCTGTATTACTCCGCGATGTCTAGTTTTTATTTTTAAAAAAAATTATTTTTTTTCCAGAAATGGAAGATTAAGACGAATTAAAAAGTCTCGAGTATTATTATCGGAAATATCTTTCTATCTGTTTTTACGCGTTCGACAGTGTAAAATGAAAGACATCGAAAATTCCAAATTTTTCGAAAATCTTCAAGTAGCTCAAAGGTTCGAATTATAGAATGCGATGGCCACTCTGTGTTTGTGTACTTGTGTCTGTGTTTCTGTGTGTGCTATGTAGTAGTCCGCTAATCGTAATAGAATAGTAGTAGTAGCATAGTAGCATAGTAGCATAGTAGTAGTAGTAGTAGTAGTAGTAGTAGTAGTAGTAGTAGTAGTAGTAGTATAGTAGTAGTAATACAATAACACTTTGTCAAACTTAATTCATAAATAATCCGTTAAATTATTTTATATTACTAATTATTATATGCCATAATAATGAATGATAATATATTAATGATTCTTATAATACTCCGGGGTGGGAAAATAGGAAAATGGTACGAATGAGGTGATGGACTAATCGATCGCTAGATGACTGAATTAATGAACGAACGAACGAATGAAATTGAATAGCAGGAAAGTGGTTGTGACATTTTCGGATTTTCCAGAGGGCGCCCCTCGCGTCTCGTAAAATCCTACGGAACTTCATGATCCCTTGTTAATTTTCTTTCCCGTAAACCTCGACCCCGCGCTTTTTCCAATGTGACGATAAACAATTGTATAATCGATCGTCACTAAAAAAATCTCTAATGATCATAATATGCTAAATGTAAAGATCGATGAAGAAAAAATCATCATAAAAAAATGATACTAAATTTCCCTATAGGACCGCGAGAACATTGACGATAGAATAAATAAATAGTTTGAATTTCAGCTAACCGATCCTAGACACGCATTGTCCTTATCATAAACGTCATTATCGTCGTAATAATTGTTTGAGTAATCATGACCGATCCTCTTTACCTTCTAGGATGAAATTGATCAGATACTACTATAGCACTAGAGGGATACACGATTAAACGAAAGGAGACGGAGAATAAAAACGAAGATAATATATATATATAGAACCTCCTATAAAAGTAGGAAAAGTCACCTAATATGTACAACGAAAGAACAAGAAAAGTCCAAAGAAACATTTTCCAAAAATTCATATAAATATAATATTCCTTACGCGGGGAATTCGGCTCTCGTGTGTTTTTCTTTAATTTTACTTTTATTTTGTTCGGTGCTAGAAAACATACGAATTCATTTGGAGCCCCGGCATTTCCTTCTTCCCGATTCCTCGCCCGCAAGTGTGGCTCCGTCCCGACGCACATATGTACAATTGTACATAGTATATTTCCGGCATTGCAATTCCCATATGCACTTTGCGTGCGACTCTTGGAAATTGCAAGACTCGCTAATGCGATTACACTCGCCAGAGGGAAAGTGGAGCGAAATTTGTTTTTCTTTTTTTTTTCTAAAACTGAAAAATCGACAAAGCCACACTCGAAAGGGACACAAGGGGGGAAAAATGCTTCTCGCCGTTTTCACTCTCGCGCTCAGTCACTCTATTTCGCGCTTTCTCTCTCTCGCTCGCTCTCTCTTTCACTCTCCTTCGTCTTGCTGTGATGATTGTTAGGAAAAATGCTTTGTACTCAGTCGCCTCGTAGCGAGTGGTTAGTATTTCGTGTGTTAAGCATATTTTAGATACAACGACAGTTAGTGCAAAAATGTGTGTGCATACAAATAAATACGAAGAATAAGAAGCACAATGTACAAAGGCTAAAAAGTATAAGGATATTTTTTTTAAAAACCGTAATTAATAAAGTTGAGATCATTTTTGGGTTTTTCTTATGTTTTTTGTTTCTCCTTCTACCCGCGATTGAATCTTTCTGAAAGTAGCACGTGTGATACGCGTGTGTACGGTGTAGGCGTGTAATCGACTTATTGTGCAACTGGGCTGATACGAAGCGATCGTGAAAACCAGTGATACGTAAAGACGCGAGCTAGAATATGAAACGTACTGAGAATAAAAGTGTTTCAGAGTCTTTCGGGTCCAGTAACTAGAATCCCTACGTGCATACGTGCGAAAATCCATAATACGAGCTATTTTTAAATGTGTGTCTCATCCTGTGTGTTATTACAGGTTACGTTACGGCAATGCGAGAATGCCTTGTCTTCCCGATGCGACTGAAGGTATCCTGTGTCCGTAAGTGTCTCCTCATCTTTTGTTTATGCGTCGACTGTCGGCATGGACTAGCTAATAAGATTACAGTGCTACCAACACGAAACTTTTACGCTTTACGTTATTACTTGAAATGTACTTTGCGTACTTTTAAAATCTATTGTATCAAAGTCTTTGCACGGTAAGACGTAGCCTGATGCTACAGCATCCGTACCACGAGAATAGCCTCGGTACTCTTCTCTCTCTCTCTCTCTCTCTCCCCTTCCCGAGCCCTTTAAACCCTTTCTCGCGTATCTCAGATCGTTCGTACTTTCCTCCTGGCTCCACTCCAAGTGTGACTGGTCCAGCTGCTTCATACAGCTGGACCTTTGGTCGTCGGTTGTCAATTGTTGAAACATCGTGAAGGCGTCTCGCTCTACGCACTGTCAGAATGTCAGAATCGGGCGAGTACACACTGGCACGACATCACGATGCGTCCTTTTCAATTTAAATTAATAATCCGTAACCCCCGGCGTCGGGCAGGCCGGCCGGTCTCCTGCGCGCGTAACATCTTACCGTGGCCTAACAAAAGATTCCGTATAAAAAGGGAAGCCCCGAAAAGTGGGGATTTACACGTATCTCGAGATATCGTCATTCTTTATTCAGCTCTCTCACTCTCTCTCTCTCTCTCTCTCTCTCTCTCTCTCTCTCTCTCTCTCTCTCACATTCTTTTCTTATTTTTTCGCGCAAAACATGGAATAGAAAAATGGCAGTGCAATTTTTTGCTTTGTTAGTATTACTATGTATAGGTACATCTAAAGATCATCGTGATTTTTGTCTTTTGGTCTGTGTACGCGGAACGCTCGGGATCTCATCGCGCTCGTATGTCGTTCTTAGAATTTCTCGTCTCCTCCTTTCGCCTTGAATCTTAACTCTCTCCGCTTGTGTCGCTTGTGTCGCTTGTGTCGCAATCTTATCAGGACGTCATGATGGCCAAAGGAAACATCTCGGGAGTCTCGGAGTTTTCGGGGTTCCTGGGGATTCAGGATGAATCTCGAACTTTGCTCGCCTCGTCTAAAGGACTCTCTTAGTCAAATCGATCGGATCCCTATCAGCTAGCCCTCGATCTCTACTGCCCCCTTGATCTCATTCCGGGGAAGGACTGACTGGGATTCGCAGTCATCGCTTGGTCACTGGAGCACTGTACCTTCCTTGGGGAATTTCTCATCCGATGGCTCCTCCCTCCTGATACGGTCCAGTGATCATGCAAGGATGCATCGGGAAGAGAGTCGTCCAGGTCATGGTCGTGTAGGTGGGCGACCTCATCATGAACTGTGAATTCGGCACAATGGGTAGACTCGGGGGCTGCGGCAGCTGAAGAAGCTTCTCGCTTCCGGCTGCACCAGGACTCGTTGGCGTTGTGGGTGTCGACTGTGACGTCGTCGTCGACGTCACTCCCAGCTTGCGCAGCCTCATCTTCTCCTCCCATTCGTCCCAGCCGTGTCGCGGTCTGTTCAGATTTCGATGCTGGTAGAAAACCAGACTGATTCTCGTCGGAGTCAGTCGGTTCGGCTTCTTCAGGGCAGTCGTTGCGTGCATTTCGTGCTTCGCGCACTCGAAGAGAACGCTGCCGTGCCCCAGTGCGATGGCCACGCCACCCATTTGGGGATCCTTGAAGCACTCTTCGTTATCGGAGAAGTCCGTGACCTCGCCGAGGGGTTCAGCCTTCGGCGGTGGCTCCGGCAGAACCGGGAAGTAAGACGGCGGTGCGTACAGGTCCCAGCGAGGAGTCTCCCAGCGGGCCCATCCTGGGTTCAGGCCCTGATAACTTGTCACTCCTTGGTAGGGATATTGCGGGGAGTGGAAGCAGGACTCCCTCTTTGGCTGCTGATAGAATTGATGAGGATAATCTGCTGCCTGATGGTACGGTTGGTGGTAATTGTAGCCGTCCCATGTATTTGGATAAGGCTTATCGAAGACTGGATAGGTTGGATAGCCGTACTGCGGGAAGGTGCGATGTCCCAGGCCGGACATTGCGTGGAAATCCTGCACCTGCTTCATCTCCTCGGCCCACGCGAGACAGCTCGGATTAGAATTGGGTACTTCCTGCCTGATATCCTGGAAGCCCTCCCGTAACTTCTCTTCGGGCCAGTCGCTTCTCTTCTGCTGAGCCTGATTCCCGACGCAAGCACTCTTTGTATTGCTGGATGATAGATTGTCGTTGAAGTTGCTGGTGTTCCTGACTGGTTCTTGCGGCTTCAAGAAGGTTTTTGCAAAGGAATTTTGAAAGGTGTTTGATTCTGGGGGATTTGGATTAGGCGCCGTTCTCGAGGGTGGCCTTCCTTTGGGCACACGGAAGGGTGAAGGTTCCGAGGGTGCTGCCTCCCAGCAATGTTTCGTTTGCTCTGGAACAGGAATTCGATCTGTCCACGACTGGTGTCTCTGTTGTTCGCTGTGCTGATGCATCCCGTCTGGTTGGATTTGTTGTCCGTCGTGCAGATTGGGCTGGCCGGTAGCTCTGGATGGTTCAGAATTCCAGTTCAAGGCGTTCCAGCCAGTTCCGTAATTGGACCTTGTCTGATCGACGGACGTTGGCGGGTAGTGACTGTTCGCTCCAGGCGTTTTGAAATCCTGCCGCTGCAATCCCGGCTTGACGCAAGGATTGACGCAAGGATTGACGCACCTCTTCGGATCGGACGCTCCCATCAGTCCCTGAGTATCGTTTTGTTGACTAAAGTGCTGATCCACCAGTGCTAAGTGTAACGAACCGTGCATCATGAATTCAGGATTAGTAGCACCATACGTCCTGTGTCCACTGGCATCCATGCAGGATGCCGGTATTCCAGAAAGACTAGAAAATAAATCGGAAGGATTCGATTCCGCGTTCTGATTTGGATATCCTGGAGTTCTCGATGGGTGAGTCGTTTGCTGAGCCGGATACTGGTATTGCATTCTAGCCGGAAATCCCTGCTCCATCTGACTCCTTGGCGAAGCCAGTCGCGCCGCGTTCTGAGACTCCATGCAATTCTGATTGTATCTCTGTTGCATTTGTTCCTGTTGCATTCTGGAAGATGATAACTTCTGCCCGTCCATACTGTTTTGTGCAAGAGCACGGTACTGCGCCATCGCGGGTGACTGATTCCTGAAGGAAATGTCACCGGAAGTCTGTGACGTCTGTTGGCCAACTCTTGGAGACACGTTCCTCTGCATGGGATCGATATGAGGAGACGGATGAAGATAGCCGACCCTCGGGGAGACGTTAGATTGTCTGTTGTCCATGACGTTTTGATAGTTTCTTGGAGAAGGTGAAGGTAGATTGTAGCCAGTTTCAGCGGGAGGGGCAGGGTACCCGGAACTTCTGGGCGAGATGATTCGTTGATCGTGAGGAGTCGAAGGGCATCTTCTAGGAGAGACCGAGTAACCTTCTGCGTGGGTATTAGGATAGGAACTTCGTGGCGATACCGGATGTCCCCTTGGCGAATGCACGTAACCTCCTCTGGGCGATTCCACTGTCGAATTTGGTAAATTACGAGATCCTGGTCTATGATGGTCTTCTTGGGACATGGTACTTCTTGGCCTGGTATCATCCAGACTTGTGCTGTCGGGATCCACCTTGATGTCTCTTTCCAATCCGCCGAAAGGATACTCGTTCCAAGGATTGAGCCAGTTGTTCTTTCTCTGATCGGTTAGCCAGCCACTCCTACCCCATTGTTGTTCACCCTGATAACCCCAGCCCTGGTACATGGATACAGGACTATCCAGCACCGTGGATGAGACTTGGGAGCTTTGCAGCTGTGCGTCCATTCCTTCGAACATGGAAGCCATTTCTAGAGACAGTTGTGATTCTCGTGCTGGAGTCCTTGAAGGATCCTGATGACCTGGTGTCCTTGAACGTTCTATCGATTTCTCAGAATTCTTGCCCGTCTCTTTTTTGTTGCTCGCTGTATCCGGCTCGTCTTCCTTCCTCTTCTTGCCATGTCTTCTACAGGGTTGAAGCGGCACAGAACGAACTCTGACTTCGCACGGATATCTAAGAATATGTAAAATCGATCATAAGATATAGGCATCGGAATTTTCATAACGAATTATGCGAATGAAACTCACTTTGTGAGGACCTCAAGGGCACCGGATTTCACTTTTTCTTGCTGTCCCTCTTTAGATCCAAGCTCGTCGGTGTCGTCCATCACGTAAAGCGGAAGTACGTGCAGTTGTTCATCTTCCGGTTTAGTCATGGTTCGATGTTTTGTCAGACTCACCACCTGGCAACAGATCGATGGAAATATCTTCAGTGAAATTCCAAACTTTCTTCGATGTGACACCTCAACTTGTCATTCGCGACTCGAAAGGACCACTTACCACAGTGCAGCCATTATTCATGTTATGCAGATCTCTGTGCGAATGTGCACAGAAATCGATGCAGGCTGTCACGCCAGAGAATGGTCTTCCAGGTTTGAATCCCAAGCGACACTCGCTGGCTTCCCGTTCGAATTGCGTTTGATTATTGAAAGCTTCCGGTGCGAGGCTGAGATACAGAGGGGACAGTAGGGTCGCGAGGACATGCATCCTCTCTTCCACTTCCTGTTCCTATAAAAGGCAGGAACCTTTGACCAATTTCGTACATCCTCCAACTCGATTAAAAATCACTCTCGTGTTTTTCCGTCTCGTCAAACTTTTAGGATTCTCACCTCTGATCTGACAGACAGTCGAAACTTCCTGACTGTCTTGCTCCTCGCGTACTTGCATCCGTTGTAGTACATGGACCAGGAACACCCAAAGGAGAAGCTGGCTCCGCAGGAGTCAGGATCTAGCCCTTGACAGGCACAGGTCCTGGGCTCGTTGGTCCCACATCTCCTAGTGGTCGGTAAACCGAACCTATTGAGTTTGTGGCTGAGCAGGGAGTAGATTCGATCAGCTTCGTGAGTTGGCACACCTTCCCAGGCGACCATGGCGACGACGATCCAGGCGGTGGCGCACTTGTGCCCCTGACGATGCTTCACCACAGTCAGGATCTTCTCCTCGACACCGGATCGACGTATCACCTGAGCAAAGTCTAACGTTATAATCGGAGCTAGCTTCTTCGAAGAGAAACGGAGCCTCGTCGATTGAGAAGAGGAGAAGAGGAGGTACTTACCCATTTGGCCATTGGACATCCCTGCGTAGTTTTGCCCTCCTTGCCGGTGTAGATCACTTTCTCGAATCGAATCGCATTTCCCTTGAGGCCGGTTCGTCTCTCAAGGTCGTTTCTGAGATCGGGTAGGCTAGGTGCCGCCCCAAGGTGAGTGTAGTACGAGCCAGGCTCGGGTGGACCTTGTGGTTGATCAACTCGATTTAACTTTTGCCAGGCACACACATACTCATATAACTATGCACGCACGCACACAAAAAGACGCAACGCGACAAGCGATTTACAGAAGAGATCAGAGGCAAATCATATCAGATCCGGATTAGATCAGCTGAGGAAATTTCAGAGATCAGCATTCCCCCCAACCACCCACCCACCCGTTTTTATCAATTTTTATGTATATCTTGTTTGCTTCTTTTTTAAATTATTCTCATTGCGTGCTTAGTACTTGTACGTCCAATTCATCGCTCTATACTCGTTCTCTCGTTATTTCTCCTCGTTCCAATTGCTCGTTTCGTTTTGTCTCTGAGACGTGTGCCAGGTCCGCCATATGATTGGCTCCGCCCTCTCTCGTGGTTAGTGTGTTCTCTCAGTGTTAGTGTCGTGCTGAATAGTCAATGGCAACTCACATTTGTCGGCAGGAAAGCAGTTGCAGTCGGGCACTTCGATCCTCACATTATTCTTCAGTTTCTCCAAGTGTTCTTGCAACTTGCTGGGAGGCGCAGTCGTGGATGCTGAGTTACTGGGACTGTTTGGACCTTCGTTCTTGACGTCCACGTTAGGTTTCTGGGGGGTCTCGGCGAGTATCTCGTCCCTTGTTTGCAAACCTTGGCAGCAACCCTCTCGCAGGTGCTCTGGGGTTGGTTGCTCGGTGCCACCTCGACGACAGCACCAAGAACCGACCCCCGCGGATACCTTTGCGGGTCCCCCGTCGCCCCTGAACTTGTAGCTCGATTCCTGATCAATTTCCTCCTCCGGATCAGTCTTTATCGTGTTCTGTCCAATCTGTGCGTCCTCCGGTTGGACTGCGTTGGATTCCGTGACTTCCGGTACCGAGGCGCACGAGTATTCCCCACTCTCCTGCTTTATCACTTGGCTAGAGTCGTACTTCACTTCTTCTTCCGTTTCTCTACTACTCGAAAACCTCGATGATTCCACGTCCGTAGCGGCGGAAGTGGTTTCGGAATACGTTTGTTCACTGGAAACTGCGCCACTTTCGAAATCTTTTGCGAATTCTCTTGTGCCTTCTTCCGTAAGAGGCTTCTCAGATTCTAGTGTCTTTTCTGAATGTTGCGGCGCGTCTTGTTGGGAGTCGATTAGGGCCTTATTCTTGTCCTCGATGGAACGTTCGACCTCCTGACCTATGCAAAGTCTTTGCTGAAAAGACTTGTCGTCGATATTGGGTTCCTCCTGGCTCTCGAGTTTATCCTCATTCCAGGATTGCTCTTGTTGCTGCATCTGTTGCTGATGTTGTTGCTCTTCTTCTTTGTCACACGTTCTCTCGAGTATCGTCTTATCGTCCGCGGCGAACTTCATGAAATTCTCGATGGCGCTTATACCGGTTTCCGGTAGCATGCTACCGTTGTTCAGATTGTTTCCTCCTCCCGTCCATTCCCATAAGCCACCACCGCCGGGCAAACTATTGGCCCGAGGGTGGTGGCTATGCAATAAAAAATTACCGGTCATGGATTCGTTCGTTTGCGCCATTGACATCATGGCAGACTGATTTAGATATTGCTCCGGTCTCTTGTCCTGTAGCTTCTCTACACTTTCATGAGATTCTCGTATCCTGTCGTCCGTTGGAAAATCGCCATTCGGCGCGTTTCCACCGTTGCGATGTTGCTGTTGCGATATCTGATGATGTACGTGATGCTGTTGCTGATCCTGATGAGCCATTTGATGCTGTTGCATCTGTTGATGTTGCATTTGCTGTTGTTGCTGCTGCTGCTGCTGCTGCTGCTTGTTCAGTATCATCGTCTTGAGTCGGCTATTTAAATTGACTCTATTCGATTGCGAGAACATGTTGTTCTCTTGGCCATCCTGGCTCTCAGGATATCCGTTCTGTTTACTAGCTTCGGCTGTTTGCTGTTGCCACATAATTCTTTCACCGGAATTCTGCATCTCTTGTTTTGTCGCCTGTTGGCCCCAACTGGGCTGGCTTTCTGGTCCCGAATTTGGTGACCAGTTTATTTGACTTTCCATTTTCGTATCCTGATTGTTGGGATTCTGCCAGGCCCCGGGCTGATGTCCTGGCGTTCTTCGAGGACTCGGTTGAGAGTCGGGCCATTGCTGAGGTTGTTGCTGGCTGCTATCGCTCTTCAGACTACTGGGTGACCAATTTGGTTGACTAGTCGGCGTGTCCGGCCATGACATTTGATTAGAGGGAGTTAGTCTGGGACTTTGTTCGATTTTAGTCTGTTGTGACCATTGCTGTTGTTGTTGCTGCTGCTGCTGCTGCTGCTGCTGCTGCTGCTGCTGCTGCTGCTGCTGCTGCTGTCGCTGCTGTTGCTGCTGCTGTTGTTGTTGCTGTTGCTGCTGTTGCTGCTGCTGCTGCTGCTGCTGCATCTGTTGACCGGACGGAGTCAGTCTAGGATTTTGTTGGGAATTTTGCTGCCCCGACATCTCGGGGCTGCTCTGTTGCCAACCGTGTTGTCCGGACGGTGTCATTCTTGAGTTTTGTTGAGAGTTCTGATGCTCGGAGAGTTTCGGCGAGTGCTGAGGCCAGCCCTGTTGGGACTGTTGCTGAGCGGACGGTGTCAGTCTCGAGTTTTGACTCTCGCGAGGCTTCGGACTTTGTTGCGGCCAGCTGTTCTGAGCTTGTTGCTGTTGCTGTGACTTTTGCTGCTGCTGTTGATTCTCTGTATTGTCTGACCAGGACTGAGGAGTCTGTGGCTCTTTTATACTACTGTTTTCCCAGCTCATATGACTGGCTGGTCGAGGTAGCTCTTGTTGATTCTGCATTTGTTGCTGATGCTGATTTTGTAAATTCTGTTCGTTTTGCTGCTTTATACTATTCTGCAGGCTCTGCTGCTGATTCTGCAGTTGTTGCTGATTCTGTTGTTGAGCCTGCATTTGTTGCTGTTGCTGCAGACTGGCGTCGTTCCAGTTAATTCCATTAACGCTACCAATCTTCGAGCCTGTATCGGACCACATGTGTCGCTGGTTTGATTCGTTCGCCGCTTGTTGCTGCTGCTGCTGTCTCTGCAGCTGTTGCTGCTGTTGTTGCTGCTGCTGTTGTTGCTGCTGTTGTTGCTGCTGTTGTTGCTGCTGCTGCTGCTGCTGCGTAACGGACGACTGCCACTGGTTCTGCGATTGCTGTTGACCCATTTCCACATAGCCTGGATATCCGTTAGAGTTGTGTAAACTCTGTGGGCCCGGTTGAAGTGGATACCCAGGCATCTCGTTTCCCGACACATTGGCCGCGGCAATTGTAGCGAATCCCTTCACCTGAGTGTCCGTAGCGGCAGCTTGCTGTGCCTGTTGCGGTGGCTGTTGTGCTTGTTGCTGTGTATCCATATGAACTGAACTGCTACGACTCGTCGGCGTAGTCGAAGGCGGAGGCGCCATTGTCACATCCTATAAAACCATCAAAATAGGAAAAATCCATAGAGACAAAGAAAAAATCAATCAGAGATCCACCTAGGCGCACAAACATCCCCGTGAGATTAGTTTCTAAAGCACATTAAGTGACAATCGTAATAGTTTCTCACCTGCTGTTGATATCCATTAACATACTCCTGCCTCTCGTAACCAACAGCCTGACCCGGTGTGGCCGTGGGATCCATGAACTGACCATTAAGTGGCCTTTGAGGTGTGGAGGCGGCTGTTTGTGGCGCAACCGGTGCCAGGGGTGAGGGCTGACCCGTAATTGCGTATTGTCCCGTCGCCCCGGCACGCTGAAAAGCGGACTGATCCGCCGTGATAAAGGCCTGCTGCTGATAGGCAACTGAAATCGTCGAATCAGCCAGTTAGAGTAGTTCTCAAGTTCCAGTCATACTTTGACTCCAGAAATGGAATCCGACGCTTACCAGGTTGCGGGTGATAAGGTGTCGCCGCGCTGTACTGCGTGTGATACCTCAGTTCCTCAAGCTGATTTGGCGCAGGTATCTGCTGGATGAATTGTTGGGGTGGCCAGGTTGCTGGAGTGGTCTCCACTGTCACAGCACCAACCGGACCGACACCCTGATGCCACACGGTGTTACCAAATCCAGCCGCGGGCCGGAACCCGGCACCGGTGTCCCCGTAGAATGGCATCACTCCTGGCGACTGTAACGCAGATTAAAAAATCCCCTAAGATTATCTCGTTCGAAGTCCTGCTGGCAGAATGCAGCTTCCACTACGTGGATCCATCAAACGGGCAGGTTCATCCGGTTAAACTTCAGCTGGCTTAAGCTCCCCCCCCCCTCCCTCCCGCTTGTTGGTATCAGAGAAGCACCGCGAAAACTGTGAAAAGCGCTGTGAAAGTTTATAGCTGTCTGCCACATGAAAGGGAACCTTTCAGGGATGTAATATGCCCGGAAAACCATAGATGCCTCCACGGTGGTACTTAGACACGTGCATCGCAAGCGCTTCCACCTGGATTCACGTGCAACGTTGCTAACACAATGAATTCTGTACATGAAAGGCGAATCGCGATACCTGCGCGAAGGTGCTTTCGTTTATTTTCATTTCCGCCGGGACGTCGGCGTCGCATCGAGCGCGAAACTATCGTCGGCTGTAAAATAAGAATCACCGCGCTTTACCGTAGCCATATGACGTCGTAAAACAAACAGCCTCGCGAACAAACAAACATTCTCAAAATTGCAAATTTCCGCGTTTGAATTTCATTGCGCAGGGAATTGGCTGCCTGTATTAAAGTATAACAGGAACGAGGGTGGGTCGACACGCGTTACGGACTGTTCCTGGAAGACGTCCCCAGGGATTCAGCCACTCTAGGTCTCCTAGAGTCTCCCAGGATTTGGCTGGGTCCTGGCAGTGGGTTTTGGGTTTCGTGCTTGAAATCTCAGAAAAGGTTTGGGATTTGGGCGAAGCTGAAACTCCGGCAGTTAAGCCTTGCACGAAGTAAGCGTTTGAGGGAGCTTCCATGATAGATGGGTACATTAAACTCCGGGCTAGGGTTGTTTCCAGCTAAGCATACGCTACCGGAAACGGAGACCATCGTCACCCTTAATTCCTCAGTGGAATTAGCATTCGCTTCTCGATTGGCTCTGATTTTATGACGTCACGGGTAGGCTGGAAGGACGGCCGCCTGTGTTTTCGTACTGTTGCGCTTCAAGATCCAAAGACGTGCAGGATCAATATCCCACCCTTTCACTGACCGACAACAAGGAGTGACCACTGCAACGGGGGTGGTGCGAAAAGTTCATTGGGGTAGGAGAAAAATCCATATAGCAACAGCGAAACGTCTCGTGCGAACCTTCGTTACGCCGGCGCTGTTACGCACAGTAACTCGGTTACAGGTGCTATTGGGATTTGGCCCTGTTAATTAGTAATTAGTGGGTTTGTTCATTGGCGCGCTGCTTCATTAGCACTCTCCTGACACCGGATAGGGCTGTCGATAGTTTCCAAGCGGGTTTGCAAAACATTCCCGGTTTAATTGCCACGGAAGAAACTATTGTACGTGGAATACAAAGGCACGCCGGGGAAACTATCGAAGAGAGGATTCGGATAAACAAGGGGATGATGGATAATCCCGCGATCCAAGGGGAGTCCCTCCGATTTCCTAAGCGGTGATGTATTCATCCAGGTGATAAGGTCAGGGTTGAGGAAATGGAGCTTAAGGAAGCGAGGGCTGGGAGGGTAAAAAGGAAAAGGGTCGAAGGGCACGGACCGAAGCCCGAAGTGGCTTGCGGTTCGGTGTTTGTGGTTGAAGTTGATGGTATCGAGGACGAGCAGACGCGCGTCTCGCCAGCCAGCCGAGGGAGCCTCACCCTCGTTCCGATCCTCATCCTCATCCGCAACCTCATCCTGGAGCGACCCCTCCTAACATCCCTCTCTTCCCCCAAGGGGCAAGTCCTTCCGTTCTCGTGGCACCGTGACCTAGGCCAATGTGAGCTCAGTTGCCTCATACCGCGATAAAACGTTACGTCCCGGGACACAGTCGACAACACCCAAACATAACCCTCGGAACGCGCCAACCTATTCCTTCCCCTTTGGCTCTTCCGTGCCGAACCCTCTTTTAGCCTCTTTCATCCCCATTCGGCCCCATTCAACCTCCCTTGGCCTCTATTACCGTCTAGGCGTATCTCTTGCAACCCCAAAAAGGCTCCCGACCCTTCCCCTCGACATTCACAGACTCCGCGGGCCTCTATCAAAAATCCATTATCTTCTCAAGGAACTGGCTGCACGTCCTCCTGGTCCAGTGCGATCTCGGTGCGCATCCCGGGGGATCAATGGATGGAACCTCAAAGCCAGAGGGCTTTCGCAATGACTTTCAATTAAGCTCGAACTTGACTGGAGGAGCATTCGGAGGAAAGACTCTCTTATAGCTTTCCCACGTGCCGAGAAAAGGTACCCAAACCCCATTACGTGCAAAACGCCCTTCGAATTCGCATTTTCTGCTCGTTTCAATCGAGAAGTGGATTGTTAACGGAGAATTCGAATAAAGGCTCACGAATTTATCGGGGGATTAGCCAGGGCAATCAGCCCCATATCGATACGTTTATTTCATTAACCGCTTCGGCTCCAGGGAGGGTCGCGCTTCCACGGTGCGAGGGCTGTTCGTATCGAGCAAATTCATTTGTCGATGCATGTGCGTGTGCATGTGCATGTGCACGTTCTCCAGCCGAGCATGCGAATAGGTCACGTCCTTGTGCTCAGACTAGGAAACTCAATAAAGCGATATCGTTTGAGCAGTAAAACTTCCCTTATCGCGCCATTGATACCTGCTCAATTTCCCAGCGAATTGCACCCCTTACAAGACCACGTGGTCTTTCGCTCTTCCTCCTCGGCTGTTTCACCGAGCCAAATCGGTCGCCGTACCAAAGCAGCGTCGCATTGTAAATCAGCCCAGTAGTCACTCTGACGTTAATGAGGATACGTGAAATGGCCGTTACCTTTCTTCGTGAGAAAACGCACCCACGGCACGTCCAGCGCGATTTCCCACTCTGCGGCAGACAGTGGTTTCCCGAGGTGCTCCGACAGCTCTAAAAGAGCCTTAACCCTGACCGTAAGGGTAGAAGCGGTTTATCGGAAGGGTGGATCGACTGGCTGAGCATTTTTTTTTGGTCGTGAGCTGGCTTCGTAAAATGGCAGTAGGTATAACGGCAAAGAAGGGGTAGACTAACGGCAGACAGCGGCTGTGGGGGCGGCGACCGGCCGCCAACGCGAATCAATACCCGCAGGAACAGGAACCACCAACCTACGAGGAGAATCCGAGAGGGAGAGAGAGGGAGAGAGAGGGAGAGTGAGCTGCCGAGCGAGAGCGAAGGGGAGGAAGAAATAATATCAGGAGGGTTGCAGTGCCGTATACCTATGCAACGGGACGATTAAGGGATGAAAAATTATAAGAGGGAGAAATGGTAGCGAGGAACAAATGAAAAACTGGGAGAAGAATCGAGAAGACGCGAAGCAGACAGAAGAATGGACGGGATGCATCTTTAGTCGTGGCGATTTCGCATAAATCGAAGCGACGCCATTGAGCGTCCCGACCCGAGATGATCGGAGTACAGACGGGGGAGGCTGTAGGATGGAGAGTAAAAGAGAGTCCAGAGGCTGCAAGACAAACGCTCTATAAATACGCGACCGGCCGTGAGGAGTCACGTCGATGCATCGCGAGCGGAATATCGTCCTCGGATGGCTCCACACGATTTCCGTGAGGACTCTAAGGCTCCTCTCACAATGTCAGACTGCATCGACCTTCGGGATCTTCGACAATTCGTCCCGCTCCCCCCAAGAGCACAGCGTCGAGGGGCCTTATGCACTTTTATTGCAACTGCATTCACATGGCCGCTGCCGTCCGTGTGTAGACGTAGGAGCCAAAGGAGTGAGTAGGTGCCCTTGCAATTTGGCGGCCCGACTGTGCCTGTCTCACTCTGACACGTGCGAGTGCCAATCGCTCCGTCTCTCTCGCACTCACGGCCGGCATGGAAAACTCACGTAATCCAAGGTGTGCACCTTATCTGGCCCATCAGCTCTATTCCAGTTCGGAATTTAAAAAATACCAAAAAAGCGTCATGGAGCTTCGTTGTTAACGAAGTCGGTAGAAAAAAATCGAATTTCTGTATTACTGGCTGCGTCCAGCTTGGCTGAAGTGGAGGGAGAGTGAGGCGCGGAGATGAGGTCCAGCCTATCGGAGTATAGAAGCTGCTGAGCAGACTGGTTCGCCCAGTAACCTCGCACACCGGACTGGCTCAGCGCCGAGTATCTTCGCCGAGTATCCTGAGCCAACAATCGAGAGGTTCCTCACGCTGTCATCAAAGACAACCACATTCCTTTCCTCGTTTATGCCTTTCCTCCTTCTCCCTGTCGGCTGGACCGGCACTCGAGGAGTCTCTTTATTCCTAAGAGGGAAGGTAGGACCGATCTCGAAGATTTTTCGAGGACTTTCGTGCAATGGCGCGTGTGGAAGCCACTAGGACAGCAGCCAGTGGTTTGGCCGAGGGGTCTAGGTCAGGATCTCACTCTCGAGGATTTGGGATCGTCCGAGAGGTCGGGAGTTCATTCAGGAAAGTTCCCCGGCGCGTCGCGAGGGAAGGCAGCTTCCTCGCAGCTTCCTCGCAGCTCCCTCGAGAACCTCCGGGATTCCTATCCTGTTGCCGGGAACGGTGCAGCCTGCTCCCTCCGACCCGGTTCCGGTCCCTCCCCCACCCTGGCTCCGCGTGCGCGCGTGTGTGGGTGGGTGCGACACGTCCCGGAAAGTGATACCCTGGCTGATGCACAATAATGATTCGGCGAACCCGACACGAGGGAAACTGGAGCGCAGCGGAGATAGGCTGCACGTTTACGCCGATAAGCTAAACCACGTCGTAACTATAGATTAGCTGTCGCCATTAGGAAACCTGTCCGTAACTGTGAGATTACTTGTACGTAGACTCCGAAAGGACTTTCGGAGTTTCTAAGATGAGTCCTTGGTAGTAACTAAAGAGAGAAAGAGAGAGAGAGAGAAAATATTGAAAAAAAAAAAAACAAGACGAAGACTCACCATGGATACTACCGGCGGTGGAGGATTTCCGTTTCTCAGAGTCCCCGGTTGCTGGCTCGCAGCGGGATTCAGATTGTCCTTAGCCTGCTGCATGGGATCGGAGTGCAGTGCCTGTTGCTGTTGCTGTTGCTGCTGTTGCTGCTGATGTTGCTGGAGTCCTATTCCTGCCTGCGGACTACCCAGACCCGCTGGCGCACTGTCGGGAGTGCTCACTTGTCTCGCGATCTTCCGATAACTCTGCAACGTCAGAGAAAAAAACAAGGGATGCTTTAGATTTCTCAAGGCCTATGGAAACACGGGTTGTCGCGATATCTAGTTGGCGAGATGCAAAGGGCCACACCGACGTCTCTCGAGTACAACCGTGTGACCCTAATGCTAAAAATATCTGGCTGCCCGAAGTAGGCCGCTGCTCGCTCAAACGCTTTCCATAGTTCGACCGGCAACTGACTGACAACTATGGCCGACTTTCCGAGGTCTTGTCAATTATCACGGAGTCGATTCCCCCGTCTTGATAAAGAAGAATCGCGTCCCGATTGTCAGACGCGAACGTCGCCTGCCGAGGAGCCGCGTTCGCGCATTCTCATCCACGTGCATTTACTTTGCAAGGGACAACCTCGAAAATTCATTTAAGGCACTTGTATAGCAATCACGTATCGGCAGCTCCAAGTTTCTGTGGAAGCTGGTATGTTGGCGCCCTAGAGGTCTTGAGGCTTGTATGCGTCTGCCGAGGAAGTATAAATAGGCAAGGTCTCGGGCCCACGCTGAGCTTGCCGGGAGAGTCAAACCCGTTCAAAGATCTTGTGTCTTGACTGGTCCCCTACTGTGAGATTTTCTCTGGACACGTGGATTTCAGATTGAGAGGCAAGTGACAATAGTTGTGAGTCGTGCTGAAAAATGTAATTTTTTGGTAAACTGCCCGAGACCATAGAGCCAGCAGTCGGCCCGCCGAGGAGATCAAGAGAACGTCGCTTTAGTCAACAGTTGCATGTACTGGAATTCGGGGTCGTCATTTCTTTTTATTTCTTCCTAAACGTCCCTATACGTTGGTACGTTGGTACGTTGGTACGTTGGTACGCGCTCTCGCAAAATCGATTTCGCGAAAGACCACCCAAGAGCGGAGACTATTTTAATCGGGAATTTATCTGCCCGTAGCTGTAATGACTTTCGAATGACTGCTACAACCCGAAGAACGGACATCGAAGATACTTCTTGCAACGAAGCTTCCTAATCGAGTACAGGCTAATTATCGTAGTCATCTTCTTGTAGATGGGAGGACTAAGTGTCTATGGATTGCCAGAGTGAAGCTGCAGGCCAATTAGTCGGAAACTATTTGACGCTGGCAACGTGTCCCTGTGCGCTCCCTGACGCTGTTTCAAAGGAATTTAGAAAAAGCACAACGCGGCTTGTCTTTTAATAAGGAGACTCTGTCGATTTAACGAGGCGAGGGCATCCTCTGTTTTTCGGAATGTGTGGCGAGACGCCTCACGTATGTAACGTGGATACAGGCAGGAGGTCGGAAATAAATTCGGCCGGGGGTCACTAAAAATCCGTAGTCGCGCGTCTTCGAGCTTTTTATTCGCGCGACTCTTTTAATTTCAATGTCTGGCTCCCCTAATGACGCGCAAAGCGCCGGAGAAGAAAGCCCGTAAGAAATTCATTAAACTTCACATTTTTTTGCCTTCACCCTCTCTCTCTCTCTCTCTCTCTCTCTCTCTCTCTCTCTCTCTCTCTCTCTCTCTCTCTCTCTCGGCCTGGCAAAAAAGTCTCCCGCAGAGCGAAGCATAGAAAGCGCCGTAGAAAGGGCTCGGCGATGGACCCGGAGGCTGGAGAACGCGTGACAGGAAGTTCGAGCGTGCTACTTTTTTCATCCTCGTTAAATCTTCACGCAACGCACGAGCTGTGCGTGAGGATGCGTATCCACGTGCTACCGTTCGACATCGTGAGAATTCTTAGAGCAAATAGCTTGGAATCCTGCTGCTTTGGAAAATTTCAATTTCCAGGCTGAGTTAGGTAAAAATTTTCCACTCGTCAGTCAATAAGCAGCATCCGGTTGCCTGGTTGAGATCTTTGAAGGCCCCCCCCCTTATCCACGTGTTTCACGGTTGCCAAAGGAAGATCAGAATTCCTATTGGCGCGTCAATCATCTCCGAGAAACGTAATACCTTCCGAAGGGTTTTTAGGCTGCTCAATGATGTGGACACGACGAGACTAGCCGGAGGCAACCGGCATAATACGCGACCGTTAGGGTGAACCTCCCCCAGTGGATCAGCCAAGGGATTCGATAGGCGTTCCTCGGGCACCACGTGGGTAGACACGTGGCAGATCGTACTACGAGTCCGTCAAAGGATAATAGCTCCCCATTGGTTTCGCGAGTTGCGATTCGGCAGCCCCATCTGCATACACCTGGTGGCTGACAGGGAGTCTGGCTCATTTTCAAAATGATCTGTCAGGACGCACGTCACTAGAATTAAGCGGGGAGCTTTTAATTTTCCACTTCGACGATCCCGAAAGCAATTCTACCTGAGAGATCTGGTTGCCCGGTGCAAGGCCACAGGGTGCGTCTCGTGTTCAGGAAATCCTGGAACAGCCGGCGCAGGGAGTCTCGTTGATTATTATCAGTGACGAGTTCGTTCGGTTGGCACCACTGGAAACTGAACTCTCCGGACCTGCTGCGTCCGATTGGGAAGCAAGAATCGAAGGTAGTCGCGCGTCTCGCGGCGCGACTCGCTGCTAACAGTATAGGGCATTCTGACCTCAATTCTTCAATAGCACACACGACTGTTGCGCAACGACACAAACTCCATTTTACGCGTTTCGGTATTTGGTAAGGGCCATGGACTGGCGTCGAGCAGAGTGTTCTATATAATTACGAAGGTTACGGAGTACAGTTACGGAATCGCTCTTATGTAATGACATAACATAACACGATAGCTGTCGTCGGAGAACGAAAATGGAAGGACGAAAGTGAAAAATCTTTCGGAGAATTTATATGAAATTTACCAGAGCCAGAAACACGTGTGGTCCGTGGAGAAGTGACGTTGGAGATTTTGGAGCATCGCATCGGGTAGCGCATCGATATAAAATAGACACCGTATGGATATTTATCGAAATTACAATGGGATCGATGCTTCGCTTCGGTGATACACAAGACGCGTCCCTCCGGGCAGTCGAGTGTGCCGCATCGAGTGCAGTACTCCCACGTCCAATCAAGTAAAAACTCACTCTCTGGGAAGGCCAGCCGCTCGAGTCTGGCAGTCAATCACGTGGCCAAATTCCCGGATTGCCGAATCCACTACACTGCTCTCTGGATTCTCCGCTGACAATATTCGATCAAATCCTGTGGAATCACAACGCGATTAGATATCGCTCACAGCAACGTACACTCCAGTCAGTCACTTGGCGGGGCTTCCTCTTGTTCACCCAGCACACCCGTTACACGCCCGGGAACTCACAGACGTACGGACGGTGCATGTACACGGTGGCTCGAAACTCACGATCAGCTGATCCACACGACTCTCTCGAAAGGAAGCCAAGCGTGCACCTTCTGTGCTGTTGGATGGGTCGAGGGGTCGAGGGGTCGAGGGGGCAGGGGCAGACCGGCGCAGCGCTCCACGTGGAAAGAGACTTCGTTCCACTGGTTTTAAGAGGCTATCACACGAAATCCATCGGTGAAGAACCCACGTAAAACGGACGCTGCTTTCAAACTTTACGGAATTCTTGATCGAGTTTCGCGAGACACTTTCCCGTGCGGGACTCGATGAAATCTCGACTGGCCGTGCACCGAGTGGCGGTGGACGTGGTGGGAAGAAGGGAAGGAAAAGGAGGCGGTGGAGGAGGTCTCGAGAGAGAGAGAGAGAGAGAGAGCGAGAGGCCGAGGGAGAGAGGGAGACGAAGGAAGAGGGAAAGGAATAAAAAAGAAGCGAAGAGAGGAAGCGGGAGAAGGAGAAGGAGAAGGCGAAGGCGAAGGAGGATAAATCGAGGCCGGTAACCGCGCGCTCCTTTCGTATCCACCGAGTATATTCGATTGTATCGTGTCCCTCGTGCGAGCGTAAATACGTGCGTTCGTTCGTGCGTCCCGTCCGACTCGTCTCGGGTTCAGCATTGGCTACCAAGTGGACGAGGTCGCTATCACGAATTCCAGCATGGCCCGTGCACGTTATCACTCCTCGTAGATCCGTCTCGTATTATCGGAGCGAGTTCCCTGGATTCCCGAGGACTTTGGTCCGATGCCCGTGGTCTCTCTCTCTCCCTCTGTCTCTCTCGGGATTTCTGTCTTTCCGTTGCACCACGTTCTGCAGCACGTCACACTTGGCTGCGCCACACCCACGAGGCCGCTGAAGGAGGAGGATCCCGACGACGACGACGACGACGGAGTCCGGAGCAGCACGGTGCCACGTATTCGCGGCCGTCACTCTTTGGCGCGTTTCTCGCGATAGCGCGCGCCTGCGACATCAGAGAGAGAGAGAGAGAGAGAGAGAGAGAGAGAGAATAGCGCGCGCCTGCGACAAGAGAGAGAGAGAGAGAGAGAGAGAGAGAGAGAGAGAGAGAGAGAGAGTGAGGAGGGGGGGGCGAGAGCGCGAAGCCAAGCGCGCTCGTTCGGCCGCGTCGCGGCGCTTTTACTTTCCCAGTTCAAAATGAAGCCCGAATGCCGCACAGGGACGATTCTTGGTGAACAACTGGAACCAGGACGCCTTCCTTCTTACTGTTAGCTTCCGCCGATTTCCTCCGGAAGTTCCCGTCTCTTTCCTGATCCTCCAGTCTATCCGGCTACTTTTCTGCTTACTTGTCTGCCTGCTGGCTGGCTGGTTGGCTGGTTGGCTGGTTGGCTGGTTGGTTGAACCGCGCGCGGCGCCGCGTCAAGTGCTGCGCGCCTTTGCGTCTTCGTCTCCTTCTCCGCCGCCGCTTCTACCACCTCCACTACCACCTCCACTACCGGCACCAGCACCGGCGCGACCGTCCACCACCACAACCACCAGTCCTAGTAGACCTTACCACCTCCACAAGCTTTCTCACTGACTGCCGCTCGGAAACGTTCGTGCCTTTCCGTCTCGCTCGCCCACACTGCTTCGCTTTTCGTTTCTTCCGATACATAAACATTTCTCCCCGCCGCCCCTCTACTCCTTCCTACTCGCGCTTCCCCCGTCTCCTCCCAACTGCATCCACATCCTCCTCACTCCGTCTCTCTCTACACCTTTGTCCAGGAACCTTCGACGGGGACTTCGACTCTCTTCTCCCTACCTAGGACTTCAACCGTAGAGAGTCTGAGCATGGCGCACCCTCTCTCTCTCTCTCTCTCTCTCTCACACACACGGTCGAACGGCCTCCCCGACGACGACTCACCACGGTAGCCATGGCGATGCCACTTCCTCCTGAAACTTTATTTTCTCATTTTTCTCTTCTTTTCCCCTCGTGCACCCTCGACTTGATTCACTGAAAAGGCTTTCCTCGAGGACAGAGACAACCGGTGCTGTCCTCTGTGGGTAGTGAAGGGTGGTGGGTACGTTGCTGGAGGATCACCTGGATAACTTCTCGATGAAGCACAGGAAAGGCGTCGCTTCCTCGGATCACCGAGGGCTCTTCGAGGGTTCGTTTATTAACGTTCGCTGCAACAAGTTGCAGAGGACCCCCCCTCTCGCCGCCCCTGAATGATCCTGGCTCTGGCTCCGGCCTGATGTGCCCTCGGCACCCCTCGGCACCCCACGCTTTTCGACGAAATCGAGAGTATCGTCGCCCTCTCTCTCTCTCTCTCTCTCTCTCTCTCTCTCTCTCTCTCTCTCTCTTTGAAGAGTGACTCACAAATTCGCCATCCCATCCTCCAAACTCAATTATTCACTTTGAGCAGCGGATCAAATTCCAACTAGTCCCGTACCTTCCCTTCCCGATGACGATAAGGAAATCCACCGTTGAAAGCCATTGATACTATCGAATATCGAAAATGACATATAGCGAACGTTAAACTTTAGAACGGAGGCCAAGTAAGAGGAGGCCTATTAATAGGAAGGGATCTTTCGGCCTACGTGACTAATGGCTATCTTTATCTAGACTTTCTCGAGTCGTGGAACGTTATCTTATCGCGAAGGGCGCCACGATAAGATAGTCGAGTCACGATTCCGAATAATGCCTCCAGGTAATATGCTCAGGGACTTCCTTCCATCCGTTCGATACCTTCGATACCTTCGATACCTTCGATATCTACTCCAAGTACCGTAATTTCGATTATTATTTTCCTCCATGGGAATCTTTGTCAAATGGGCTTCTGATCTCTTAACGATCTTCTCGGACCAACCCCTGTTTCTCTTGACGAGTCCTCATAACGGGTGTCAATAGTCGAAGGATCGGTTTATCGGAAGCGGAAGCTAGCGGAAGGAAAGTGTGTCTTTTGCGATGTGGTCACTTCGGCATGACGAACGAGAGAGCGAGAGAGAGAAGGGTGGCGGGAGGGGG
>NW_014334501.1:202828-209288 GCF_000341935.2 Cephus cinctus | reverse complement strand
GGGGGGGTTTCCGATAGGAAGCCTAACGGCTTGCAATTTATTATGTCATCAGGCAGTAATTAAAATCTCGTTAATCGTCGTAAATTACGGTATCCCGAGTCGACAGCAGGAACTACGACAGGAGCTTAACATATCGGATAATTGGCTGATACTGTCGGAAGGGCACGTTTACGTGTTGCCGCGTACCTATGAAAATTGGAGGAAAACTGCGAAGAGTGCACGCTGTGCGAATGACAGGACAAGAGAGAGTTCAGGGAAGCAGCAGCTGCGACGTGAGGAAAAATAAAGTTGCCATTGGCACGATTCCGCAGGGTCGATATTCCCTCCATTTCCAGCGACATATTGTTTGCGAATTCAAGATGGCGCAGCTGAGGTAATGCAATTTAGCTGCCGGCAGTGCTGCCTGCCGAGCGCCATACCTCCAACTAATTACTTGCAGCTAAAGTGCGACGCGCCATAACTCAGACTCCCAACCAATTTCCCAATTCCATTGCGGGATACGAATTTATAATCCCAGGGTCAGATGGTAGCAGGCGAATGGCTCGACGAACTCGCGATACGGCTACCGTATAGTAGAGTAGATTCGAAAAGGCCGGATGAAAAAGAGCGCCTCTGGTCGGGAAACAAAATAGCCCTTCGTCAGGAACATATATATATATACAATATGTATATGTATATACCACCCCTGGCTGCGATGACACGTGCGGCACACATGCATGTCGCTTCGGGGGATCGATAAATCGTTCCTCTCCCCCTGTCACCCCTGCTGCTTTACTCGTGACGGTAGCAGTGCCGCTGGAGGTGCTGGGGGTGGCATCGGAGCTGGTGCTCCTCCCGTGAGTGGAGGTTGCAAAGGTTGTGATGAAACACCGAAGGAAACACGAGACTATACATTTTTCATTGATAGTCTTCTCGGGGATTTTGGGGATTTTCGGGATTTTCGGGATTTTCGGGATTTTCGGGACCCTCGGGAGAAATCTCTGCTCGGCGCTTCGTGCTTCCTTGCCAAAACGTGGAAGCACGAGTGGCGCGTAGGGCGGAAGTGGAGTCAAAGGGAGACGAGGGAGTATCAGAATATGATAAGGACACGAGGAGGCAGAGTTTCGACAACTGGTATCAGGACTAAAGCGCATGGGAGCAGGAGCGTCGGGACGCCTCGAGGAAGACGCTGTGCTGGATGGAAGAGACGGCCTCGGGAGTGGTGCGGAAGGTTCAAGTGGGATTCGCATGGGAAATGCACCGGGGGGTTGGACTACAGTTGCAGCCTGAACCACCAGGCGTCCGGTCGGCTTAAGCGGGGAAATTTTAAACATGGCGGTGTAGCACGGACAGGCGCACCGCCGACCGATCAATAGCGCCTTGTTTAATATCAGTTCTCAAACTGTGTACAGCCAGCGTCAAGATCGCTTCGAGCGAGTCTGCCTTCCGGGATTCCTCGGACTGTCCTTCTTGGACTTTTCCGTTTTGCTCTTTCGTTCATTATATTTGAGGTCTTCGAAGAAAGAGATATATAGAGAGAGAGAGCCAAATCGGCTGGAGAACGGAAGTTGCCGTTGCTTCTGTCAGTTAAGCGATTAATCAATTTATACCAGAGGGAGAGTTATGCAAAAGTTGGATAAGTACTTTCTCCATCTGTCGAGTCTAGGCGGAGCACGGAAGTTCAAGAGGGTCTCACCTCGCGGAAGTTGAAGAGGCCTCCCTCTCGAAATAATCAGAACTTGTAATTAATACTCCGAGAAAGTGAAACTCCGAGGAGTTCCTCTCATTGATCCGCGACGAGTCGAATGGTAGAGAATTTTCTCAGTGATTTACCATAGGTAAATCTATTAAAAGCCAAAGATTTTCTCTATGAAGGATCCAGTGTCCAAAATTGGATAACACAAACAGTTACCGTAACATTCAGGTACCATTCACGTTCGCTGAGTAAATTCTTTGAATCTAACTTTCTTCTGTATCAGCTGTTCGCATCCTCACTATCGGTAATGTATCTTGGTTGTCAGTCAAGTTCGAATATGGAAAGAAAGAGGGAAGCGCGTTCGTGAAAACTACGTACTTGAGGATATGCAGGGCCTTTGAGGTAGGAAAAAAAAAAAAAAAAAAAAAACGTAAGGATGCTGTGAGATTCTGATTCTGTATGACTCACCCTGGTCGCACCCTTGCCTCTACCGCGGCCTCTCTCTCGAAAAGCTCCCTCGCCCGTTTGCAGGTGGTACAAGTGCTGAAACACAATTGGACGAAAGCCGTTAATCAATGGAAAGTACGTAAAGTCCTTTGAAGGGAGAGCTTTAGCAATCGCCGAAGGGAGCCGACGAGTTTTCTGGCAGCCTCGTAAAATCAAGGCACCCATATAATCTCAATTGGACTCATTAAGTCCAATAGAACCCATAGAACCCAGAAGAAAAGTCCCACGACTACGAGCTGCGTGATCGAGAAAGGCCTTACGTGCTTCGTATAATTGACTGGACCACATAGAATTTTCGATTTCCGGTTATACTCGGAAATTCGCTTCGGCTGGACCCGGATTATCCTTGGAGGTAGATGACACAGGGTTTCCCCGTTCCCAACCCCGTAGGAAATTTGATGAATGCGCCGAAGTTGCCATGCACCGTCGATAAGTTGAAGCAATTTTAAATGGCTTCCGATTTTAAAATTATAAGTGCATTCCTCAATAAGAATGCTTTTCGTGTAACTGCAGTAAGGTGATCGTGAAAATGCAGTTGTGCATCGTGCGAATACATTCGTTTCGCGATCGAAAATGATAAGGGACAGACAGAAACTGCATTATCGTCTGCGAGCTCTGGGAAAATTATCGACGCGTCAAAAACGCATTCGCGCTTACCGACAGTCGGAGGCAGCAGAGTCACTCGCACCTGGCAAAAGGGATGATGGACGTTACCGACCATCGGGTCAGGCAACCCCTCCGGTTTTCCCATGCTCGGCTAAGGGCAGAATACGAATGCGCAGGCGCCCCGGGGAAAATAAGAGAAAATTGATTTTTTGCGCGACCCGCTCAGAAAATTAAATTATGACCCGTAGGAGCTGCGTAAAAAAAAAAGAGAGCGAGACGACAACTTTTTATCGGGTGGGAATGGCGCGTCCTCGCAGGTCGAATAAATTGTAGGATTCTTCCTGACGACGGTGAAGGACGTTGATTTCCGCAGGCAAGAGGCAGTGGGATTCGCGTTAAATTCGCGGACTAACCTTCCCTTCGTTTAGTACGATATATTTATCTTAGCCCCGTTAATTTAATATAAACCGCGGAAGTTAAGGCTCCTCGTTTATTTACTCTGGAGAAACGGCGAACGCTGGCTGCGACTACGTCGAGGACCCTCTCTCTCTCTCTCTCTCTCTCTCTCTCTCTCTCTCTCTCTCTCCTGAACTGGGTGGCTGCTCTCCCGAGGTCCCCAGCAGCCTCTAATTAACGTCGAGTCCCTGGGTAAATCTTTTGGATCCAGGGCTGCGAAGGACGAACGTCTTTATCGCAGATGGGCATCCTTCCCGGAGCAAGGAGTCACGTCCTTATCGAATGACAATATGGGCAGGCAGAGTCGATTCTCGAGCCAGTGAATATCGAGGTCTGAGGTAAAACGTCCCCTGTGCGATGCACGCGTGAACGATTACGGTCTAATTCCTTTGTACACGCGTTCCTACCTCTGACTATCCAGCTAGCGAACTCCTCTGGCAGAGGCTGTCTGTCTCTCTGGTCGCCTGCTCGCCTGCTCGCCCGCTCGCAGCTTGCCTGACTGACTGGCTGTCTTGGTAAAGCACCTAGGAAAAGTAGTCGCGTAGTCGATAAGTACACGCTCGAAAGACAGGGGTGTGTCGCAGCCCGCTTCCCCTCCCTCTTTACCTTCAATCATTCCAGCAGTAACGGCAAAGGCAGAGAGCCACGACTGACGACAGCGACGACAGGAACAGAAAACTCCAAAGCGAAAGGAAGCGTCGGCCTGCAGTAGCAGCAGCAGAGCGGAGCAGAACAAACAGTCTACCTAAGCGAGGCACGAGGGCCAGGTTAGCCTGGAGTAAAACTAGCCTCTCGTTGCTTCGCGGAGATGCAAGGCAAATGTCAATATCGAGAATGCGTCGCTGAAAGAGGTGCACTTGGGGCGCGAATGAGGGCGCAATTAATTGAGGAAGCGTAGGAATTCTCAGGGGCTCGTTAGCAGGCGTTTTCCACCCTCTGTGCAAGGGAGATGAAGCAACCAGCCACCCTGGCTGCCTGGCTGCCTGGCTGCCTCCCTGCTACCCTCTCTCTTTACCACACTCTCCTGCCTTCCTTCCTTTCTTCCTTGCTACCCTCCACGTGGCTCTGGTGCCCCTGTTGCCCTGCTAGCATCCGATTCCGCGCAAGGAAGCCCTTTGGAGAGTCAATCGACTTCGATGCGGAAGAAGCAGGAGAAGCAGGAGAAGCAGGTAGAGCCAGATAGTCGGAGAGTAGAACGTAGTGGACGTGAAAGTGCAGCCAGAGGAAGAGGCGTCGCGACGGCGTCTCCTACCCTTTCGCTCGACTGATCGGAATACAAAGAACCGGCCGAGTTTCTTGGCCGCGAGAACGTCTCCCGGAGCATATTTTAATTTTCTGGAGCCAGCAGCCGAGGAGCCCTGCGCGGCTCGGGCCCTATGAATTATTTAAAAAACGCTCCCGAAAACGCGTGCCTCGCCTGCAAACTGGTCCGATGACACTATCTGCGCGGCGAGATCTTAAAAAATACAACAACTTTGGCCCGCGTCGCCTTCGGAATTCGCGAAAGATCCTTCGCGCCTCCTGCGGCTGATCCTATCTCGCGTGCTACCGGAGGAGTCCTTCTGCTCCTTTCAGTCCTTTTCCCAGATCCATCGAAACAGCTGAGAAACTTGAGCCTCCACGTGCTCCCTGATCTCGCCAGATTCACTTTGCATCCTTCACTCGCACATGCCCGGCCCTCTGACTTTTCGCGTGTCTTCCTGTCTTTTCCGCCTTTCCTGGCCTTCCAGGCTTGTCGCACGAGCGACAAAGCCATGAGAACGCGGCTGCACTCAGTGCCCAATTAGAAGAAGCACGCGCGAGGCAACAGCTGTCGCGATTGGACGATAAGCTAATTAAAATATTTCGTAAATACGTTTGTCGCTTTTTTTAAAAAACCGATCCCACTCCCTCGATAAGGAATACGCTTTCCGCCAGGCAGAATTCTATCGCGCGTTTCGTCCTCCCGTTGAGGCGTTCGCGACGCTCGAAGATCCTCGCCGAGAGCCGAAGGAGAATTTCCAGAAGCACGGAAGGCGAGACAGGTAGCTGCGACGTAATAATCGAAAAGGACTACTGTTCCCTCGTTCCTTCGTTTATGTCCGTCCGGGCTGTCCGGGCTGTCGCAGCTACTATGGAACTTTATGAAAGCCTACTAATGTAGACTAAACACAGAAACATTTTCCAAATAGCGAAGGAGAGGAAACAGGATGGCAGCAGCCGGCCGGCATATTTGTTTAACGCTCGATGACACCGAACATTTGCCCCCAGAACCTCAAATTATAACCAAACACGTCCTCGAGATGAGCTACAATTCTTCTTTGTGCACGGTTGCCGTTTGTCAAACCAGCGGAGACACTTCAGAACGTTCCTCCGTCTCCGCTGCCGACGCCTATGACGAAGGACGTCTGACTCGACGCAAGTAGCGCCGTAAATTCGAGCTTGTCTAGTTGGCCAGTGCGGCCGATTCTCGTTCCGGCGTGCTGCTCCCTTTCGGAAACTGGTTCTCCCGATCGAAATTCGTCGCGGCCGTGTATCACAGCTGTCGAGCGGCATCGCCGAGACTCGCGATATTCCTTGCCAGCAGAAAAGGTTCTGATCGAAGGAAAAGAGCAGTAAAGAAAGAAGAGAGAGAGAGAGAGAGAGAGAGAGAGAGAGAGAGAGAGAGAGACAAGGAGATAAAAGATGAAACAGGTCTTAAACTATGGAGACCAAATTCAAAATAGTCCAATTTCCGTCAAAGCCGACGTGGCAAGCCGTTTCGCGGTCCATTGAATCTTCGAATCTTTATATCGTCCCGTAAAAACTCGCCATTCTCCCGGGGGATCGTTTCGCTTCCGTCCTAGTCGGAGATACGACTTGCGTGTCGCCAACTCAATCTACCAGGAGCCAGACAGCGACGGGAGTTTAAAGGATTTTCTTTTTTTCTTCTTCTTCTAATTTAAACAAGGCAAATCGTTTGGGGGAATTTGCAGATATTTCGCAATCCATCCACGCGCACGTAATTTTAAGTATCTTGCAGAAGTAAATACTCGAAATTAACGTTGAAGCAGAATTTCTCGACTGACTTGAATTTCTACAAACCATTTCACTCACGACAGATGGTCGGCGGCCGAAAGAGCCGTTGCTCCCATTAGAACGTGGACGGTTAAAAAGTACATGGGCGCTGAATAAGGAGGAGGAGGAGGAGAGAGGGAGAGACAGGTAGTTTGGTGGGTGGGGGGGGGGGGGGAGGGG
>NW_014334501.1:202335-202745 GCF_000341935.2 Cephus cinctus | reverse complement strand
TTGGTGGGGGGGGGGGGGGAAGGAGGGGGGAGGCAACGATGAAAATCGTACAACGTCCTGTCGCGACGTCGACAGCCTCGCGAGTCCGCCGCTTCCTGGCGGCAACATGTAGATTTATGTGCGAATCCCCCAACCGGCAGAAGGCGCAGAGGTAGGTACTATGTCAAAGGGCGCAGTGCCAGTGGGTCAGGAAGCATCCAGCGGTAGAGAGGAAGAGGGGAAAGAGGGCGGGGAGAGAGAGAGTGAGAATCGGATTTCACCGAGGAAAATAATACGAGCAAATTGCGTAAATCGATTCCATTCTTCGGCGCAGAGCCGCCATCGTTCCTATCGCTTCCATCGCTTTCAACGCTTCGATCGTTTTCGTCGTTTTCATCGGCAGCAGCAGCAGCAGCAGCAGCAGCGAGCGC
>NW_014334501.1:188686-202252 GCF_000341935.2 Cephus cinctus | reverse complement strand
GGGGGGGGGGGGGGCAATGGTCGAGCAAGAAAGAATAATAATTTTGAATTATCCCCGCATCGCCGGCCAGAATTGATGACTCTGGCCATTCGCCACACATTTGTGCAACGCCCGAAAGCATTTCCGAAGGCGAAGGACCGGACGATCGTATTCTCCCTTTCGGTGCTGGAAAGTTACGAGGCCTCGCTGCGAAATCCGATATCACCAACTTTGAGTTTGGCTTCGACTATGCCTTCGCTCCCTCTCGCTCCCACTCGCTCCCACTCGCTCCCACTCGCTCCCACTCGCAGCGCGGCTATTCGAGGCAATCCCAGAGTCCAGCCATTTTCCTAACAAATACATCCTTCCACTCGCATCAATCTTACTACGTCGCTCGGTGCACCGCGTAAAGGTTGGTTCACATGCCATTTCAGCGGCATGTCTCAGCGACTCTCCGAGGATCACGAGACCCGCTAGGATAATTGCTGAACGGACGGAGCAGGTGAACGGGCCGATTAATCTCAATCCTCGAAGCCCGATCTGTCCGTCCATCCTTCCGTCTCACGTGTCTCTTACACATGTGCGCTGAATTTCGCTTCGGCACGAAACGCGCAAGCGACCGGCGACCGGCGACCGGCGACCGGCGAACGGCTTCGATAATTATTTTTACAACGTTTCCGAGTAGTACCGGCGGCGGGGGCCTCTTCGGGGTCCGTCTCGCTTGGGCGCCTTGCAGCTGGCCCCGTTGCTCCTGCAACCCCGTGACATAAGGGCGTCCCGTGTGTGAAAGGGCCGATCCTTGCCGGGCTGCCCGCGAGCTGCCCGGAGCAGCCGGTTTCCTTGATACGCCCCTAAGCCACGCAGGATTACCAACTTTTTCCCGTCAAACTGCCACGAGGCTCGCTCCTTGTCTTTATGCCCTTTCAAAATTATATCTAGTTTTCTCCCGAAAATTTCACTCGAACCCTTTTTCCACTGACTTGGACGCTGCCCTTTCCCTCGAGCCTTCGGAATTCCCTTCGCGGCACGAAGCAGCGATACTGAGCCAGCACTGTAATTAGCCTAAACTACCTCTGCCGGCCGGAGTGGTCGAACGATTCAATGAAACGGCAAGAGCCGCGAGACGGCGTGTTAGGTGAATTCAATTCTTCCCTAGTTCAAACAAGATGCAGTTGCAACGAAACAGGCTGCAACTTCCTGGCCTATTAGGATAATGCTTTGAGTTTCTAGGAAAGGACATTCGGTACCGAGATTAGCTGCTGCTCCAATTGACAGTGGGAACTCCTTCGGGTTTTCGCATACAATGCACACGGGAACGTACTAAGCGAATTACACCATTCGAAAGCCGCTCGAACCTTTCGCTACCCAAGCGGCTGGTTTCGCCTTGGCTAAAACCCAGAAGAGACTCGCCCACTCAGCCCGAGGTTCGAGGGGTGAGAATTATTCTTGTACCAAAACAACCCCGTGGCGCACGCGACGCGACGCGAACGAGTGAGTCGACCCACCAACCCCCTGCAGACTTCCTTCCGCGTTCACCACCGAAAATAGATGCCAGCCGAATGCCCCGTCCTCTGTTTTCCCTCTGCCTGCCGCCATTCCGGGCGCCCCTACGCCTGTATTTTTGGAAACTGGGTGACGGATTCCACAATTGTCGCACCAATAAGAATGCGCATTGCGAGGCAGGAGGATCGCTCAAGGTCCTGGATCGCTTTGGATCGAAGGATCGAAGGATCCAAGGATCGGTAGTCCTTTGCCGCAAAGACACGAGTTCAGGACATACGTGTCGACACTCGGATGGGCCACCTGATCGGGGTTCCCGATCCTTCGAGATGATAACCTTAACATCTTCGTGTGTCTTGAACCCTTGAGACTTTTACGAGATGACGTTAAACAGATTCCCTGAGAATGAGCCACGAAACACATGGCCTCGCGGCTCGGCCAGGATTCTCCGGGGATGCATCCCTTCTTGGGACACGGAGGCTTTACTGCCGATTTCTCCGGGAATATAATTTTACTGCTTCTGCCTTACAAGGATCATAAGGTCCCAGGAGCGGAAGTGCACCTGTTTCTCATTGTCTCCTTTTCCCAGTGGGTCATTGGCTGATGCACCCTGAAACGGAGCTGCTCGAGGACAACGTCTCGTAAAGCGGCACGACGGCGTGGGTGTAGGACACAAGTAGGAGCATCGAATGGGCGTGAATGGGGCCGAAGGGAGGAAGGAAGCAACCGGTGCCGGTTCGGGTTAACCCTCGAGAAGGTAAAACACGTGGATTGTCCACGTGGATGTGTTATTGTTTTGAGTATAAGGGCGTTCTCTTGGACGGGGGTGGGCGAGAAGGGGCTACGGTAAGGGTATAGAGGGTCAGACACCCCAGGGCCGACCCTCCAGGAGGGATTTCATTCATGACCCCCGAAACCCACCCCCGTTCCTGACTCCTCGGCTGAGGGCAAGCGATACATTACCACCAGAAAAGGGTAGCAGACGCTCTGAGGCACATGACGTCTGCGAGGGGACCCGGGATTTGGCCATTTGATATCTTAATACGATAGGGCCGGAGAGACTCCCCCGTATTTTACTTAATACTATTGCCAGCGCCATGACGACCCCGAGGGTAGGTCAGTTTTCACCACCGCCCTCGGCATCATCCTCGCACACGCCAGCTACTCCTCGGCTCGGGCTCTCTCATCCTTAGGACCATTTTCTCGACACCCTCCCCGTCGAATCGCACTGGATCGCTCCGCGTGTCAGACGCTTCATGCATCCTCGCGCGATTCAGACCTTCCTTTCGTCTCTCCTTGCTTCTCTTTCATCCTTTTTTCCCTTTTTTCTTCTTTTCACTTATAAAAAAAAGAAAGAATCTCCAGACCAGGTGTCGGAAGACGGAGGGTCCCTGCGAGGGTGTGGCACGCTTCCAGATAATTAAGCAAGAGGGGCCCCCTCGCAAATGGAACCCTCTCGTAAACCGAGGCGACTCCCCTTCGAAACCGAAAATCGTGACACGAGCCACCAGTCAAGCTCCATTACCGATCCGTCCTTTTAAAATGTCCGACCGGCAGGATATCGGCAAAGAAAGGAAAAGCTTCATCCCTGGGCCGAGAGAGAAGCCGATTCCAGGAGGTCAGGCAGACGCAGGAAACGTTTCGGTTTGGGATCCCGTGTCCCTGGAGGGATGGACAAGGTCCTCGTGTGTAAAGGAAAGGGTAGAACGGAATGGGAGATTTCCCTAACCTATCCACGGACCTGACCCCGACCCTGACCCTGACAACAGTCATAACATCACCCTTACACCTCGACGCGACGTTCCACGCTGAGGAGGGTCTTTCCAGGAGTGAGGGTCCCGGTCGCCCGCTCTACGTCTGCTGGTTTACATTTCATCGCACCCCCTTGTCTGAGGGATCGCGCTTAGGCACCGAGCAGGCAAATACCCCCAAAACCCGGAGGGCGAGGGTCGGACCCCCTCCCCGCCCCCCCCTATCGTTAATTGCCCTGTAATCGCGAAATATTAGGGGATTGATGCCCTCTCAATGTCCGCCCTTATCCACTCGGCCTTCTTCGCCATTTCACCTACTTTCGACACCTACCCTTAGCCGTTAGGCGGATAACTCGAACTACCTTGGGATTAGGTGAATCGTCACGCTGTGAAGTTTACATCGGCCGACCCGATGCCTGCCCTGAGGAATGCCCATTAATTCGCGCGATAGAAGATCAACGGGAGAGGCTGGATACGCTCAGCTTCGAGGGTGGAAGTACCTTTAGCTAATTCAATTTTCTGACTCAGGGGACATCCGGGGTGCGACCTTTGGGATCTAGTCTTCGGTTTTGACTGGTGGGACGTAGTCAAGAATCTCGACAGGACCAATGGGGATGGATCTCGAATACGTCAGTCGTAAACGTCAGCCCTGGGACGCGGGAAGACAGCGAGAGTCTGACTGGCAATGTAGTCGGTTGTAAATTAGACGCTGGAAAGAATCCCACAGTCGAGAGATCCTTTACGATCCGAGGAATCTTACGGGATCGGAAGGATCTGCCGCCCGATGTAAATCAAAGCGGACTACTAGCTGGGATGAAAAAGGGAATAGTGGAAAAAGAGGAGAGGAAAAAATCGAAACAGATGGCATGCACGAAGGACCCTCCGAGCGAACATCTTGCAGCCGAATAGAAGCGACCTGACGTCGTCACGTATCACGGATTTGAGTACATACCATTCGTAATTCGTACGAGTTCAATTTAATCCGGAAGAGCCCATTGTTGCTCCTAAATCAGACCAGTCCTTCTCACTGGCAGCACGAGGGCAAGAGGAGTCCAGAAGTCTTTGGAATAAATAAGAAGGATGAAACGCTGATTTTAAATTGCGAATACGAAGGTCCGGTATGCCGGAGATGCCCGAGGATATCGAAAATACCCTGGAGAGGTACACGACCGTAACATAAAGGCGGATATGTGCGTGAACGACCCAAACAAACCTTTGGCTTTAGGGTCAAGGTTCCAGAGAGTAGAGCCCCGAGTGGAGGATCGCCATCTCATCCAAACGCCCCTGGAGGCCAGGAGGATCACTCGGCTAGTCCGGGTAGTAAGGGGGTGGTAAGGCTGTAGTAAGGGGTGGCACGGGGTAGTAAAGGCTGCCGCCGACGCTCCGCGACGCAGACGATGGCCACGGGCGAGCCAGACAATGGGGATACTCTCTCTCTCTGGGAGAGACGCAGCACGTGCTCCTGGCCCGGCCCGACTGTCACTCGGAAGATACAAGGGTATCGGGTCGAGAAGGGGTTGGACTTTAAGGGTCTGCGAGGATGGACTGCAATCGAGTAAAAGGTCGAGCGCTGGTTGGCCCAAAAAAGCGACAACCCGATCAGCGAGACGATTCGATCCTCGTGCGTCCAGACGCCGATCCTTCGGATATAAAAGTCTAGGCTCGCAGACTGTAGGACGATCTGCGAGGTGTAGATTGCGAGCGATAAGCCATAAGCCATAAGCTATAGCCTATAGGTCGAGATTGAGCGACTCGCTGGGTCCGCTCGGTCCGCTCGGTCCGCACGGTTTCTCTCGCTCGGGCGACGCTAACTGTCTACTTCCTAACTTAATCCGTAACTTCCGACGCCGCGGCAATCTGACATCCTTTTTATTTTCATTGACTCGCTTGCTCTCTCGGCCTCTTGTCGGGGTCTCGTTCCCAGGATTTTTCTATCCGCGAGCGAGAGAGCGCCCGCCCGAGCGAGCGAACGAGCGAACGAGCGAACGAGCCAACGAGCCAACGAGCGACCCAACTAATCAATTTATGTCGTTGCTCCGATATGCTTGTGATGGTGAATGCTAGAGCGATGCCATGGGCTCTGTGCTTCGCTACTTGGCCACGTTAATGGTAATGGTAATGCTGCTGATGGTGATGCTGATGCGCTGATGGTGGTGGGTCGCCCGTAGCTGCCTCGAGAGCCGCGCTCGACAGTCACAGAACAAATTGGCTGCTCGGCCCGACGAGGCGACGGACCGACGGACCGACGGACCGACGGACCGACGGACCGACGGACCGACGGACCGACGACCATGTCGCTTGAGTGCGGCTTCCGTCGTCCGCGTTACAGGTTCATAAAACCTGTTAACCGCTGATTATGCAGGGTGTCCCTGTCCTATCTTGCCGCGCAGCTGATACCCGTTTGACCCTTGCCCCGACAAGGTGAGACCGAACTTTGTCCTCGACCTCCTCTCTGTCCGCTTATCAGATCTTATCTCATAGTTTGATAGAAGGATTCTTTGTAGCCTCATGCTCTGCAGGCAGAACGTCTCTGCCGAGAGGAGCCAAAAGGAGCCAAAAGGAGCCGAGGTCGCTCAGCTTTTTCGATGAGCTTCAAGCCGATATTAAATACTTCTCCGGCGAACCTAATTACATAACCAGCATACTTTGAGATTGGCTGCACCGCACCGAAGCTGTCCGAAATTTGCATCGGGTTATGAAGAAATTCTTGAGCCATCGCGCATCCCTCGGGAATCCCGAGGATTTTAATTAAATTCGTCTAGCGGACCCGGATTGTCGTCAACAGTCCTCGGCTTAAAAAGAGTCAACGAGAGTCTCGACTTGATGCTTTCGATCGACGTGGCTCTCGAGTTTTAAAGTATCTTCCAAGAATGGTTAACGCTGAAAGTTGCCACAAGAGCCGGCACAGCCTCCCGTACTCTTCCGAAGTTCCCAAGTATTCGTAGCAAGCTCACGTTCCCCAGGTTCTCCGGTTTCGCAGCTAATTCCCTCGGGAGAGATCGGCTGAGGTTGAACATCGAAGGTCGACGCAGTTCAAACTAAGCGAATTATCGGAGCGCGGAAGACGTAACGTCCGAGAGTGAAATTACCTCTCTGAAGAAAGAGGCGGTGGAGGAGGACGAGGTCACAGATAAATTTGCTCCAGGCAGATAACGAATCTTAAATCTTCCTTTATCGCAAAGTAAATTCCGAGACACGATGGGGGTGCGTCTTGCGGCTTATAAGGGTAGCTCCTACTGGAGCTCGTGACGAAGAAGACGCGCCCGGCCGAGACACTTCCCACGGCCATGGCGACGCCCGCATTCGACGATTTAACGCCGATCTCCGCCCTGCTCCTCCTCCGATCGGTCCATTTACTTTTACTTTTACCTCCTTCCACGAAAATTCACTAACGAGCCAAAGGGCACCTCGCGCTCCAGCATCAATACACCCGTGTTTCTCCTACAAGAGGAATCGAGGAGAGAGGAGCCACCTCGGCGTCAAAGAGGGAAGAATCAGAATTTGAAAAAACGTCAAAGGATCCGGGAACGGGAACATTTCAACTCCACATCATCTGTCAAGTGTATGCGTGAGGTGGATAGACGTGCCGACGCATAATATGCACTGATATGTCACCAGCCGTGTGTTCCAGGGACACGGTTGCCAACCTGGTCTAGGCAAAGTCCCGTTGGGTAGACTACGTTAAAAAAGTCACAACGTACCCGCGATTACCTGGCAATTCGCACCAGGAAAATATAATCGCCTCCTCTAGTTGCGCCCTGCGATCGTGCCGATAAAATCGCGCCTCGTCTTCCAGACTCATAGACACACAAACGGACAGACCGGCCCCACAGCACTGGACGATGATTCCCAGCGCTGACCTCAGGTAGGAGAATTCCCAAGGAGTTCAGGGGTTCCCAGCCTGGCCATGCACATGGCACGGCCCACGCTCCACCACGTGCTCTGACCGCTATACCTGCGCTGCAGGGCCAAGCCGCAGAACGTGAGCGAAGGTAGCCAACTCAAACCAACTCGACTGAGGGTTGACCACCATCGCCTCTACGGCCATTATGACGATCAGCACCGTGCTCATGCATTGATGCGTAATGTATGTCTGTAGGTTAATGCAATTCACTCAGATCTCATTGCGAGAATTGTACGCCGGAGAATTGATTGATTGGCTCTCTCATTTGAGCCTCAACTATATTCGCCACTCCGAATGAAAATAAACTCGTAGATTCGTTTGCGGGACAATCGCGCAATTCGCGGCCGGTTTCCCATCTTAATGATTCCACCTTCTGGCCCCCCGTTCGATTGAATTCACTATTGGATCAAGGGACTTTTCAGTCTCCCTCTCCCTGTGAATTCGTCACTCTCTCTCTCTCTCTCTCTCTCTATTCGGCAGCAGGCCTTCACTCTTTTCAGCCAGTATCTTATCTCGAAGTTGACACCCTTACCAGAGGGATGCTCGACTTTCCCTGTACTACCTACTATCTCCGAGAGACGAATCTCGTAACATCTGTGGGTACGCGAAGACGCTTCGGGAGTAGAGCACGAGTTCCCTCGTACGCAGTGTCACTCTTCCGTGTGCGTATACGCACGTACACACGCACTTACGACGAAAGAGACACGCACATGCACTGGGCACATGGGGCAAAGCAAAGCGGCAGATGTTCAAACGCGCGTGGAAAACCGGTCGTGTTGATGTAGCTGCTGTCGCGAATCGCTATAAAAATATCTGGCATTGTCAGAGGGACGCTTTGAGTGCGTAACGGTCTCTGCGGAAGACACCCGAAGAGGGACAATTGAATTTTTGATTGCGTCATTCTTGCCAACCAGGAAAAGTAGCCACGGACTCGTGGTCGGTCGCGACGGCCGTTCGACGCTCTCGTAGAATTTCGTAAATTCGTCCAGGAGTTCCCGCCATGGGAATTTCATGAGCTGGAGACGCTTTTTCTACGTCGTTAATTTGGAAGCTTCTTTAGCGTACGAAACGACTAGAGTAACAGGATGCATTAATGCGTTTAACATAACAAAGGATCTTGGGTCGATACGCGTCATCAATTCCCGAACAAAATGGCCTCGCAGGAGCAAGAAAAAGCCAGGTATAGCAGGAGCCTGCGCGAGGCCAGGTCAAAAATAATTGTGGACAGCTGCTCGCCGAAGGAGGATCGGCTGCTTCTAACGCCCATGTTAAATCGAATACCGACTTCTCTCTCTCTCTCTCTCTCTCTCTCTCTCTCTCTCTCTCTCTCCCTCGTGTATTTGGATAATTAATATTTCCACGCGTCTCACGTGACCTTTTCACTTTTTCACGCGAAGCTCAGCGAGAGGAAGAAGCGAGGAATAGCTTTCGAAATGAAAAATTTGACAAAGTTATTTTTCCTACGGTTGAAAAAAATGTAGAATTTAACGTAAAGGGAAGTTATCGCTCCTAAGGTTATCGTTCCTAAGTTAACGACGAGTCTAGAAAAGATACGACGGGCAAAGGTAGGTATGCCATAGCAGTACGTATACGGAGCCTCCTAAATACAGGCTCGAAAAATAATGCTTCACAGCTCAATCCTGCAACCGGTAGGAAATCGGGCTGCTGATAAATCGGTAGTTGCACGTTTCACGTTGCATTTCTAATAACACAGGAATCCTTTTCCTCTAGAGAGGAATCTAGATCTCTCGACTGTGTCTAGGAGTCCAAGAAGTCGGAGAGTCTAGACAGCTGCTTGTTCCTCGATTTCCGAGTTTTTTTTTCCCGAGTTTCTGTGGAGAGGAGCGCCGTAAAAGGAAATGGATTTCCTCCACACGTGGTCCTCGTTTCGAGGAAGATCGGCCGGGCAAACATCTGTCCAGAAGTCAGGATGTCAGGATGTCAGGATGTCAGGATTCCCTTGGCACCGTTGGAATCCGTCGAGGAGGATCCTCTAGGAAGAGACCTGCTATCGGACCCCGGGACCCTAGCAATCGATTCTCAGATCAAACCAGATTTCCCTCAACGAGCTTAACATCTGATTCAACAGGGTAGAACATCGTGTGTTAACAAGGGTTGAGGAACCGAGTTCAATGTCATCCTCCGGATCCCTCGGCGCCCCTCAGGATCCTCCGTCGCTCCCGATTCACGGCTCAAGAGTCACGGCGAAGGCACCAGAGACTCCTGGTGCCACTGGCAGTGTTAACGAAGCTTAAGTCGGCAGCGGAGTTAGTCCAGGATTAATGAGGGAATCGCGTGAGCAGATGTCGCTCGGTGCGTTCCTCTTGTTTGTAGAAAACGGAATTGATGACGGACCCGATCTTAGGGGCTCCGTTTATTTACTTATTTTTCGATTTTCCTTATTTCCCTTTCGCTTCCCTTCTTCCTCTCTCTGGTGCAGAGACATGCGACAACCTTGCTGGCTGCCCACTTTGGAACTACGGAATTCCGATTGATCGAGGACGCTGGGTAATCTGGGACTTGATCCTGATCGTGTCAATTGGTTGGGACCATCTGGCGCGAAGTCAGCTAAACTATTGAAGTTGGATGTCATAAATTCGTAAAATCGAAAATCAACGCCCATACAGGAGAATCGGTGCGAACTTCTCGACAATAACGCATTAGCTACGGGCTACGGGGAGCCCCATGGGGCTTTTACTGCCGAAATACAGACGCTGGGACCACCGTACGTCCTTACATAAAGGATCTCCCATGGTAACCATGGCAACTGTGCAAACAAGATGGCCGACAGCTTCCGGTCGAGGCAGCAGCTGCGCGGATCTAGTTTCTAGGCTCTAGCCGCTTTGGGACTGACGGAGATAGGAAAAAAATGATAAATGTACGATGGAGATGGAGAGAATTCTAGAAAAAAAAAAAAAAAAGAAGGAATTGATCCTGCCTGGATGAACTATACTTTTGATCCTCGGTATCTTTGTGATTCACGCAGTTGGAGGAAGCTGCAGCTTCCTGTAGCTTTCATGTCCTTAAACGATGCTTTTACTCATAAATATTAATCGGTCGCCCGTGGTTCGGTTCTCCTCGGAAATTATTTTAAGAATGGACAACATTAGAATATCAGACACCTCGGGTGGCGCGCGAAACCCTTTTTCAAATTCGAGGGCGTTTCCGTAGGTAATAAAAATTTCAAATCGTCCATTGAAAAGAGCGCCGCTCTTCTTAAGGATGGAAGACCCAAGAGACTGAGCATCCTGTGTATCCCGTTCATCCTTTCTGTTCGGACTACGTTTAAAATTCGATCGGGCTTGGACCCTCTCGCTAAAGTCGTCCGATTAGGCACTAGGGAAATGGCGACAGTAGCTGCAGCGACTCTAGAATCTAGGACCTCCCGACGTCCCTTCAGAATTTAAGGGCTGGTGCACGGGGCTTGATCTATCTTTATGCAAATGAAGGTAATTAGCGTGCAACATAAATCAAGGTAACAGCAGCGCCGATCGATTAGGAGCCGTATAAAACGGCGTGCCGAACGAGAAGGGTGGTGTAAGGGTGGTATAGGGGTGGTGTAAGGCTGCCGAGCCCACGGAGCCCAGTAGAGGCGGCAACGCCGTTAGAAAGGGACAAGGGTAAACGGGGACTAGCAGGACCGATTTTCCTTTCGACATAAAACTAATGGCCATTCGTAATTGGGATTAGTGGCTGAGCTCAGAGGGTGAACGACGCGCGCTCCACGTCGCCAGTCGGAATTACAATTATAGTTCGACATTTCGTAGTTGCGTCATTGTCCTCGATGCACATGTGCGACACGTACGCTGCTCCCTGATTCTATGCTAATCTCCATGGCGAATGCAACGCGTCGCCAAATCTACCGAGAAATTATTATTTCTACCGAAATCTCACTGGCGACTGTCAATTTTTTTTTTTTTTTTTTTTTTTCTCGAAAATCCTGAAACGCTGTACGAGCACTGAATGGAAAGGGCCGATGCAATTACATAAATTAGGAAGCCAAGGTAAGACTCCGAGTACGCGAGGCAAGTAACCCCCCCAGCAATAAGGGTTGCTTTAATTGGGCCACATTGCTTTCCATCGATTTAACTTCATAGTCCCTGCAGAAACTGAACGAAAAAATTAGAATCCGTCGCGGCGTCCCATGGCGCAGATAAATCATCAAGGGCTCCATCCTGCACACCCGTTGCTCTAGGTGAGCGCGGCTCCCGCACGCTGCTGCTTTTCCTCAAGGGGACATTTTTTATTGAGTCACCAGAGAATCGAAAAGCCAAGAAACTCATCGCCAGTCTGAGCTACTCTCGTGTGCCGTGAGTTTTTTTTTATTTTATTTTTTTCAAATTTCTTTTTCCAAAATTAAATTTCAGATATCGACCTTCCGTCCGCGAGCAATCAATGGCACAACGGGAGGTGGCTCCTCTGAAAGGCGCAGTACTGATTCCCGCGGACGATTATCCTTTATCGTGAGCGGTAGGTACATACCGTACCAACTAGATTCGCTTTTATGACGTCATAATGAACCGGCAATCAGCAGCATTGTCGACATAATTCCCGTGCCGTTGTCTCACTCAATCCAGCCGCTCCATTGTTCCTCTCCTTCCACTCGTGCCGCTCTTGTAGCTTCTACAGCCACAGCACTTTCAGGGGTTCCGACACTTTTGGCACTCTGCCTCCTCGTCTTCTTTGGAAATTTCGCGTCCGCGGGAGAAGATGCGGAAAAAGAGGAGGAAGGAAAAAGAAATGCCTCAATCGAAAATCAAGCAGTTTCCTTCTCTCCTTTGGCCTCGTTCTCCTCCTAAGAAGAGAAGCCTTTCGATCCGTCCAAGAAAAGGACGCTGGTCCTTTCCTTAGATTCCCTTCCCTCGGCATCCAACAGCTTCTTTTCATCCTTTGATTTCCACGATTGGCTTCTTCGAGGGAGCCAGCGACGTGATTGCCGATTGTCGCAGCTCCGCCGACTTTTGCTTGCCCGTAATTTTGATCCGACCTCGAAGAATTTACGTTCTCGAAATTTACGTTCCTTCGCCCCCCGACAATTAATCGCTTCGACCGTCAGCCGCTGAAAACCGGCCCATTCGTAGCTCAGAGTCCAGTACAGCCTGCGCTAGATCGCGAGGGACTCGATGTCTTATTACGGTGGCTACGGATGGACGGTAAACGAAGCGACTGGCTAGGCTAGTTAGCTGGCTCGGAATGCAATGTCCTACTATCCAATTATGTGGATAAATTAAAAGGTCACGGAGGTGCCACTCGAAGCTTCACGGTCAGGCGAACGCATTGACGTGCACGCGGCGTAACCGGCATGACGTTTCGTGAACGGGAGACGGATCGACAGACAGTCCCAGGGACGTAACGAGATTCGCAAGGGCTCCCGGGAAACAGAAAGGGATCAAATGATGCGCCACTAATTCCGTTATGGCCGCCGGCATTCGTCACGCTTTTGTGTCCGTCTACTAGCGGCCCGTGCCTCTCGTCCTTCTCCTGTCCTTCTCTCCTCCTCTGGCTGCACATAGAGACGCGCAGACTTACTGTCTCCTCCCTATCCTCCGTCTCTACTTCACTCCGACGTACGTAGGTGCCTCCACTCACACGCGCGACTGCCTCAAAGTGCGCTCTCTACGCGCAGCGCGCGTGTGCGTGAACCTTCATCACGTATGTATATAGGACAGAGGGAGCAGCTGTCTGACAGCTGTAAGACCCTTTTTACCTGCTTCTACGTTGAGCCACGGTGTGTGCGCTCTGTACGCGCTGTACGCGCCGTACGCGCCGTACGAGTAGCGAGTGCATCGCCGAGAGAGGGAAAAATAAAAAAGAGAACCTAGCCAAACAGTCAGACTCGTCCTGGCTGCTTTACTTGGAGCAATGGCACGTGCTCCCAGACACACGTGCACACATACACGTGGTGGCCAATCCCTTCGTTTACTCTCCCTTCCTCTTCTTTTCGCTACTCCTTCTTTTTTCTTTCCTTATTTCCCTGCCGCGTTTCGCCCCTGCCTGCCAGACACACGTTGCATCGGTGCAAGTGCAACTATTCAACTACAGAGCTCGCGCCCCTATAGGTCCGTCTGCGTACTTAGTACATATTTTCTGTCGGTCCTCCGTACTCGAACTCGCAATTAGGTAATTCCGTTAAGACGCCAGAGAAATCCGAAGCGTTTCCACGAAGCGTCACTGGCTAACGGACCCAGGTCAGCTCCAACCGACAGGGACCCATTGTCGTTCCCAGGAGGAATTTGGTCCTGGTGAATTTTTTCTCTCACGCTCCAAGGTCGCAGCTCATGGCGCAGCATGGCTTGGCCCAGGGCCGGAGGGGCGGTGAGATAGCCTAGGGCACATAATGCACGGTAAACGGCTCGTATATAGATTAGCCAGTGAGTCACGCTCGTGCAGCGCAGCGATATATCTCGTGAGACGGGGTTGTGCTTGAGGGGT
>NW_014334501.1:185635-187976 GCF_000341935.2 Cephus cinctus | reverse complement strand
AGGTGGATGGTAGGGGAAGGCAGGGAGGGGCAGGAGAGGAATGGGGGACGGGATGGTCGAAGGGAAGGGAGGGAGGATTGCACTCGAAATCGATAGCGCGAATCCGGCCTCAGATTATTCTTACGGGGCTTCCCCGCGATGCTCGTAATCCTCGGTTAAACCGCGACTGCAGTTTAGACGGCGCGATTTATTCTCAATGACGCGATTCGATGGACGATCGAACCCGATTCGCGCCTCGGTCTTTTCCTTCCTGTCGTCGGGACGCCACATTCGCCAGTCGCCGTCGCCGTCGTCGACGTAGCACGGACCCTTCACTGCGAAATACCTGCTGGCTGCTGCGTTCGCCGCATGCAATGTGAGAATAAATAAGGAACTAGCTAGACGCAGTAGGCGTTTAGCGTCGGCCGGTCTGCCGGCAGTCGGGCTAGATAGGAACTAGAGGGAACCAGAGGGACCAGAGGGACCAGAGAACACAGGAACACGCCCCGGCGTCGCGCGGCGGCCAGTTGCGCCTCGCAAATTGAAAAGGGCGCCGCGCCGTTCTGCATTCGTCATCGCGTACCTCTGGCGCCCGCGATGCATTTTGCATTTTTCAGGGGTAATTGCACGTTGCACGGGGGGAACCGGGAACTGCAGTACCTTGTCATTAGGTGCACGTGAGTCGGGACGCACGTGTGTGTGTGCCGAAGTGCGGACTCGCAACGAGACGACAGTTTCGACTCGCGACTGCCGTTGCCGAGTTTTTCTTTTTCATTTTTCTTTTTTTTTTTTTCTTTTCATTTCGCACCGGCCTCCCCCTGAGCCCTGCTAACCCGCCGCCAATTTCATTTCCGTCCTTCCAGCCCTTCCTTCGCGCTCGTTAGTGGAATCGAACTGCGCCTCGTCGCTTCCGCCGACTTGAGCCGCATTTCGCGTTCGCATGTCGACCGCAGGAGACGCTTTCGCGTTCCGCTTTATCTCTGTTTTCGCACGTTTATCTTGTTGATTTTGAACGGGCTGCGTAAAGCGTCGCCGCGGCAGGACGCGCAGTCGCCTGCAGTCGCTCGCACTTTCGTTCTGCCGATTGCTGCACCTGTGGGTGCAGCATAAGGGGACTAAGCACGGAGGAAAGTGCCCATCTTCCCAGGCGATTCCGATCGCCAGGTTGGCTTCCCTGTCGGCGGCTCCTCGTCCACCTCGCGCTCCATGGCCCAATGGCTCTTCTTAGACTCGATTCCTCTGTCGGCAAACTGCCGGAAGTTACGCGCTCGACACGCCAAGTTTCACGAGGAGCCGCAGGCCTCGGAGCTCTCGACTGAATAATGTAAAGCCGACTTTACAATTTCGTCCTGGCTCTCGACAAATGGACTATGCGCGCGAGAGCGAAGGAGAGCAAGAGAGACTTTGGGAGAGGAGAGAGAGAGAGAGAGGGAGAGAGAGAGAGAGAGAGTGTGCCACTGGCACCTACACCTAGAATCACGGATGGGTCGATCGAATGCGTACACACGCAATTTCTGCGTGCGTAGAGGGGGGTGTGCGTGTAACAGTGCGTCAGAGTGTCGGTGCTGGCGTACGGGGAGGCTGTGACTCATCCTGTGGGAGAGAGAGAGAGAGAGAGAGAGAGAGAGAGAGAGAGAGAGAGAGAGAGAGAGAGAGAGAGAGAGTCCTGTTCCCGCGGCAGGAAGCGAGTGCCGAGTGGGGGCGGGGATCGATATATCGACTCGAGAAACGCTCCTGCCACTGGCAGAAACTGCGTAGCGCTCTTCTCTCTCTCTCTCTCTCTCTCTCTCTCACTCACTCACTCACTCACTCTCCACGAGGCCACCGCTTGCCTGGCGCTGGCTTCGATACTTGCAATGCGGAAACTTCAAGGAAATATTCCTCCGTTCCGGGCTCCTTAATGCCTAGATTTTACCTTAAACTCCGAGAGTATTTCGAGGATTGCCAGTATTTCTTTTGAAAAAGTACTTTTAACCTGCATTCGGAATATGCCGACTATCGCTTTCACTGTACAAACTTTCCACGAGAAATTCCTGAACGTCAGATAGCACACGGGTGGCTGTGTCTATATATGTACAACTGTATATATATGCACCTCTCCGGGCACGCTGTTCTTGAGCTTTCATGGCTGCCAGTCAATAGCCAATGAGCACTGACCATTATGACACGTGAGAGCGCAAGATACACCAACGGAAACTTTATCAATGAAGGTGTTTACTATCTTTCCATTACGCACGTTACCCTATCAATGACGGCGCCGATAGTAACTGACCCGGGCTCGGCTCACGTTAGTTAAGTTCTTTAGCTGTTTCTCATTTACATACACACACTCTCGAGTCTTACTCTCTAACACCCCCCCCCC
>NW_014334501.1:176245-185563 GCF_000341935.2 Cephus cinctus | reverse complement strand
CTCTAACCCCCCCCCCCCCTCTTCCCCTCCCACCACCCACCTAATCACTAGTGATAACGAATCATTACCACATTAAACGAATATTCGAGGCTGAACGACAAACGTTACTTCGTGCTCAGCGAGAAGTCGGGAAGAATTCGAATTACCGGAAAATAGAAAAAAAAATACAAAGCATTTGACGAAAAAAAAAAATAATCGTGGAAAGAAAATTATTGTAATATCTTTCATATACAGCCTTATGCAATGATATGCCAGAACCGGTCCTAATGATCCGCCCCCCTGCCGCCCCTCCATCGGGGTAACAAACGAAATCCCAGAGCGGACGAGAAAATCGAATTCCAAATCGAATTTCGGCAGAATGGCTCTCACGTTTCTATGTGCGCGGGCCCGAAAATCTCCAATGAAATCTCCGCGTTCACATATCCATACATATGTTAATTCCCCATCTGCCGAGTTGTCGTCAGGCGACGACAACAAAAAAAAAAAGATTGTATTTCGTCGGGTCGCTAATACCGATAGATCCGTAAGCAAAAGGGTTTACATTTCCTGATCCCTCGGGTTCACGTATGCACTGTGTGTACTACATGTATTCATATGTCACCGGATAAACGGGCATTAGAGTTGATCAGCGAATAAATGTATATTCGTGCATCGAAGAACCGTGGAACAATGCAATCGATACCGTGTATAGGAGAATTTGGATAGTTAAAAGTTGCCTTGCCCTTGGAAAACGCCATCCTAAAAATATCATGCTTCAGGATTTATATCCTTTTTAGAAACGGGGGTGTTTTGCAGCCCCCGAATGAATATTTACCAAAGTCCTTGGGTCTTCAGGTATTTTTAGAAGGCCTCGTTTCTCTCTCTCTCTCTCTCTCTCTCATGTCCTATCTCTTTTTACTCCTCGTATTCCTTCTACTACCGTATCCAGTAGAGTCGCAGGACTTCCTGGTAGGACTACGCAGGATCCCGAAAAGCATCAACCACCAATGATTCCCGGTATTTGAACTTTCCGCTGAGAATGAAAAGTCGTAAGCTGCAGAGCAGAAGATTTGCCGATTGAAAAGGATACGAAATAGCCGATATAAATTTTCATTTAATCCTTTCAGTTTCCCATCAATTTCTTCATCCAATTTATTTGGAAGCTATCCAAGAGTCCTGCTCATTTTGAATCCTGAATCCTGACTAACAGCGCTAAAAGCAGATTTTACACTCGGCTGAGAAAATCGAAATATATTTGACTATCGGCCCTGCTCGTCCTTCGGCAAAAGGATGAGGAATATTACGCGCGCGGTTTTGCTGTCGCAGCTCCACCCGCGAGCTTCGCCTTTGGAAAATCAAGTTTTCCACTTTCGGGAGAGCAAAACCTTTTACCAGGACGAGGACGGGGATGGTGCTGGAAGGGAGGCTGAGTCGGGAGGGTGAGTCGGGGATTTAGGACCGCGAAATATTTCGACGAGCAGACAGGAAGTGGACCGAATTATTGTACTTCCGCCAAGCTTCCAGTCCCCACGGCGAATCTCTCTTCTGGGAAATCGCTGGCAACGCTAGACAGATTTCGTCTCCCTTTCTTTGCTCTCCTTTCGCTCCCGTCCTCTCGCAGACTCCACCTTGCTCGCTGCCGTCTCTGTCTTTCGTAATTTCTCACGTAATACCTTTGGCTACAGTCGCACGTAGACTGGAGACTTTCTTCGCTGGCTTCGACACCTCGTGGACACTGGGAGACGCAGTCGCACGCAGAACGGAGAATCGGAGAAACGACGGCCGTCGCTCGCAGCCGATTCGCCCCCCTTCGCCCCCCTAAAGAACCAGCAGTCTTCCGTTCGTCCAGCATGGTTTCGGTTTCTCGATAAATCGAAAGGGCCGAAGCCCTCGAAGCTGCCAGTGGAAAAAAAAGGGAGAGCAGCATTCGATGCGAGAGACGAGTGTTCGGTTACGGCGTCTGCGTTTCGCATGCGTTTACGAGAGAGAGAGAGAGAGAGAGAGAGGGAGAATAAAACGACAGAAATATTATTAGATTTCTCAAGAGAACTCTCGCCGATGTAACGTTTGGATAGTTTACGTGAAGTTTATTCGGGCCCTGATAACCGAGCGATAAGCACTCATAATGCTAGGTTCAGGGTTATCTCACGTCAGGGCAACCAACTCTGTTACGGTCATGCAAAGAGAAATAAAAATGACCCCATGGCATCTCGTCGTCGGCCATATTGACGTCCGATATGCCAACAGACAACAAGAGGACAGAGGGAATTCCAAGATCTCTCTTTGAAATCTTTCGAGTTACTAGAATCCCGAGGCAGGAGGATTGAATTTTTGAAAACGGGAACAGCCTTTCGCCAGATATTAAAATGGCTCCTTCCTAACCTACCCTAATCCTCAGAATGGAAGGACCCAATTTACGCACGTGCCTGTTCCACGCGTGTGTGCATCGTATGAACGTGAGATTGTGCGTGTGCTCACGGTGTCACGCCATTGGTTGAACGGGCGACGGAGGGGTGGGAGGCGATCGAATGAACCGAGGGGCACCGGGACTAGCTGGAACGCGAAAGCACCCCTAGTCGCACTCTCTCTCTCTCTCTCTCTCTCTCTCTCTCTCTCTCTCTCTCTCTCTCTCTCTCTCTCTCTCACACACGCACGCACGCACGCACTCATCTGTACAGTTTGCTTGGCAAGCTTCCCTCCCTCTACGCACCTCTGCCCCCTACCCCTACTCACGACTCTCTCTCCCTCTCTGCAAATTATTCGGGAACCTGGCAATTGGGAAATTCCGTGAAATTGGGGTGAAAATTACTAGGCTATGCTTTAAATTTCGCCATGCCGCGTAGATACGGCAGCAGCCTATTCCGCCATCCAGCGAATCTCCCGCCACGCGATTCCAATGAAGATTCTCTCACTCCACGGACACGTCGGATTAGCCATTTATTCGCTATCGTCCGAAATTTCGACCTCAGGAAATGAAAGCTAGACGTCGCCGGGAGTCTGGAGACTCCGAGAACGAACGGACAGTTGGTGGATACGAAGCCGAAGGTGTAAGAAGCATTTATCGACGGAAGAGATAGAAGAAGGAGAGAGCGGTGAGAAGAAAGGACTCCTGGCGAGCATCCCGTTTGCCGGGTCGACGATCCCCTTAATTTATGACGAATCGGGTCAAAACAACAACGATAAAAATCAGGGCAGCCTCGGCAGGTCCGGGACTCGTGGGGTGTAGCTGTCGGAGGTTGCCAGCTCTCTCTCTCTCTCTCTCTCTCTCTCTCTCTCTCTCTCCAGGTGTACCGAAGGAAGAGAGTCAAGGGAGGTCTTGGCAAGGGACTGGTCCGACTGTAACGGGTGGACCGAGGAAGACAGAGGGAAAGAGGAAAGGAGATGGGAAACGGTCTAAACAACAGAAGCAAGCGAAAGACGAGGAAGAGGAAGTAACGGGAGGGAGGTTTCCCTCGGGATAAAGAGGGTGTTAAGTTGGCCGGTGGGGGACGAGGGGTTGTTGTGACGGCGAGGCTATACACCTCAGTCTCCGTCTCGCGTCCATCTATCATCCAAGTCTCTTATCCTGCCTGTTTCATTGCACCCCCATACACCCCTGCACCCTCGCGCACGTTCATCCGACCTCCTAGGAACTGCATTGCTCGATTCATCCCTGCCCCGAAAAGTTCAGAGGGAAGGTGCTGTGTGTCGTAGAGCCCTTCAAAAATGCGCGTCTTCCTCGAGTCGGTGGTTATTGAACCTACCCTTATTCAGCCTCGAAATTCTAAGGATAAAACTGGACGTTTGGTGTCTCTTTCGAGTCTCCCTGAACTTTCCCCTCGTCTTTGGGAACTACCCCGCCGCTCTACTATTGATTATTGGCAATACGAGATGACGTCTCACCTCTTCGCCCCGCTCCTCTCCTCGCCGAGTCTCCCTCTAATATCGCATCGATTCGGTTTGCCCCATCCTTAACGACGTTCTCGCGGTTCTCGAATCCTCAGCCATTTTTCTCGGTGCCTATCCGTTCTCCCTCTCTCTCTCTCTCTCTCTCTCTCTCTCTCTCTCTCTCTCTCTCTCTTCGAATGAGTCATGGTGCCGTCGCTCCGAAGAACTGCGTAATACATCGAGCATAATTGATTTGTTTTGCGCGAGAAAAGCGAACGCGCCGATCGGAATATCGTTTTGGTTTTGGCGAAAATGCCTGGCAGATTTTTCGCATGCCTACGTCACATTTCCAGGACGTTTCGCGGAATCCCGAAGAGCGAAAGTAGAAGGAGCAAGAGGAGGTAGATAAAGTTAGAGAAGCCCTTCGACCCAATTCGAAGTTGCCAGTCAGGAACACCAGCAGCGGCTATAGGAGGAAATCGCGAGGTAGAGAGAAACGTTTAACAGGGAACCCCGAGGAGTTCGGCACGCGGGATCAGGAGAGGCTGTATAAATAAAACGTAGGGTGAAGGGAGGCGTGGAATGGGACGGAGGGACTAGAATGAAAATGGGAAGGTGGAGGATTGAGAATTGGAAATGGTAGAAAGCAAGAGTGAAATTTTCTCTGGCTGAGAATCTGAAGCCCCGTTAATCGCTCATTATCGGGCTGTGTTTCAATACTATGGAGTAGCGTGTGGCTATCGGCATTAACAACACGTTTGTTTCCGAGCAAGGCGGAGTTCGATACGTGATTATTATGACCCGGGGCGAGCCTTGAACTTGCCCTACGATAAGCCGAGGCTTGCTTACGAGCCTCTGGAACGTGTACGCCATTCCACTGGTTCGATTAATATATTTCAGCACAGGCTATACGTATAGCTATACGTCACTCCTTAAACTACTACGTACAATTCCACAGCCTATACTTACGGCGAGTTCTGCAAACGTGGAACAATAGTAACGTGTGTTCATATCGAAATACAACCTGTGTACGATTGTTTCGGGCTATTTAATAGGGATAGTACAAGTACGCGATATGCTCCGATCCCTCGCTAGTGAGCGAGTGAGCGAGTGAGCGAGCAGGGAGCCAACCCCCATTCAATGTCACTGCAATAATAAACCACCTCGGTTATCTGTATTTCTGTATTTCCCTCTGGGATTCTCGGCACATCCAGGCATTGGGGCCAAGTTCAGGCTATATATACCGTTGTTCATCCACGTTTATATAGACTCTATACAACGGCAGCCTACTCTACGGGCCACGCTTCTCTCTACCTGCCTCTGCCTGCCTCTGCCTGCCTCTGCCTGCCTCTGCGTGCTTTATACACCTACGCTGCTGCCCTCGCACTCGCCAATGCACGGGAAACGGCCCGCTTTGCTATATTGGCTGTTGGTTGTGTTGACTACGCTGACCATACTGGCTTTAAACGGCCGTCACTGCTTATAGACTTACTTTCGTTCTCATTTATACCCTTTATACACATTTTTCTTTTTTTTTACAGGTCTTTCATTAACCATTTTTTTCACGCAAATTCCTTCCCATTGATTATCCCCGTCAGATTGATTCGATAATCAAAGTACAATTTTTGAATGCGAATTTAAAGATTTCGATTTCGATCGGATCGGTTGGTATAATATACTGTATTATTGGGGGGCCTTCTCCTTACGGGATTCCGCGCGTAGAATGCCCCCAGGAATGCTCGGCGATCTCGTCCTTCGAGCGTGAGACCGGCGAGAATCCGGTTCAGCTGAAGGACGAAGCGGCTGGATCCTGCAGGAGAAAAAGAAGGAAGCGTCTAGCGCGGCTACGAGAGACGACCGGGTGCCCCATCGCGATTTTAAGCCCCATCGAATTCGAGAGCAGTTGCCCAGGTTCCGCATAGACCCAGTCGAAAGAAGTCCTGCCGGTATTGTGCTAAACGTAAAAGAGACTTCTCACTCACCTTCTTCTCGGTGAGCTTCTCGCACCTCCTCATCTTGCAGATCTGATGACTCTTGTCGTTCCTGCACGGGGCACAGTCGCCGCAATTGTCCTTCCGCTGACAGCCGATGCACTCGCCGCACCTCTTGCGCTTCTTCTTGGCGGGTTTGTCCCCGAGACCGCCCTCGCTGTCGCCGTCGCCCATGCCACCGCCAAGATGATGAGGCCCCCGGTTGGCAGTGGAGGAGACAGCCGCCACCTGACCGGAACTCTCGACGTTGGCACCGTCCTCGGACTCCATCGAGCCGGCCCGTATTTTTCTGCGCTCCTTCTTGCGGCCGTCGATGCCAACCCGCGACGTCGGCGAGTCGAGGACCGTGGACATCGGGTTCTGGAAGTTGGTATGATGGAGTTGCGGGTACTCGGGTTTGACCACGGTGAGGACCGTGTGATGAGGATGTCCCGGTGGGGGCGGAAACGCCTGGACCGGGCTGGATCCCAGTAGCTGGATATGTCGTTCGTCCAGGAGTTGCTGCTGAAGAGCCGGGACTTCACGCGCCTGGACAGGTGCCGGCACTAGCGGATATCCGACCGGGGCCCGATGTGGATGAGGAGCCGGAAGTGGCGCCCCGAGAGTATGGAAGCTCGGGAGGCCAACGGAAGTGACCGGAGGTGAGTGTGAAATCGACGCCGGCGACAGAGGCGTCAAGGCGGTGAGCTGGGGCTCCGCTTCGCTCGGCGCTGTGAATTGGCTCGCGAAGCTGGGCAGACCTTCCGCGCCACCTCCGCCTGCGTTTTTCGACTCCCAGGGCCGATACTGACTCGCGAGGACGACCTCGCCCCGGGAGTCTATCAGCCGGCCGGTGAGGCCTTCGTAGTAGTCCCAGGATGAGGTCAGCCCTAGACCCACGTCCTGGGGGTGCAGGGTCGTCAGGGTCGCCGAACCGTCCATCGTACCGTCGGCGAAGCTGCTGAACGGAGGCAAGTGTCGATTGGGATCTCCTGGACCGGAATTCGGCGAGGTCGCGACTGCCGGAGGGCTCACCCTCTCGGAGGCGACCTCCTTGGTGACCTCGGCGCTCATCTTCGCCGAAACATCCTAAGGTCCATCCCTCCCTCCCTTCCGGAGGCACCTGCTGCTTGCTTCAATTTTCTATTTCTTCTTCTTCACTTCCTTCGAGCCTCGCACTGCCCTCACTTTACACCTACGACTTGCTTCTTCCGTCTTCCTCCGAGTCCTCCGAGTCCTTGCGAGTCCTCCGAGTCCTCCGGATCCTCCTTACGCAGGTCTCTTGGTGTCTCTCTGGCTCACAGCCGCCACTCGCGAAAGCAAGTGAGTCGCCCTCGAGGATATTGGTACTTATTGGTCGGCTCGAGTTTTCTCCTCGCCTAGAAAGCCTTTCCCTCTATCTTTCTTTCTCTCCTCTCTGTCTATCCTGATTCTCGAGCTTATCTGATTGCGAGTCAAACTATATCGTGTCTCGTGATTTATTTATTTTCTTTTTTCTTGCTAACCTTCTCTGCGTATTCGCGCTCTTTTGTACTCGACAGGTTTAGGCTACGAACTGAAGTAGATCGGTTGCTCTGGAGTATTGTGTCTTCCGGTTCCACGTATCCACGTTTTCTTTTTTTTTTTCTTAAAACTTCATAAAAATTTGTCGGTGCTCGTTAAAAAATGTAGATACTTATAGTTTAAATATAAATTCCTATGCTTCTTTCTTTGTTTCTTTTCTTCTCCCTCTCTCTCTCTCTCTCTCTCTCTTCCACCTCGCTCCTTCCTTTTATAATCTGAGTACGAAGGACTTCCTGTTCGTCTTCCTGTTCGCTCGCGCTTATATCTCTTCTTCTTTCTTCTCCGCTTCTCGTTATTCTCTCTTGGTCGTTTTCGTATTTTCACTTTCGTGACACTCGTGACTCTCCCTTCTCCCACGCGTCGTATCCAGTTAAGAGTATCGTTATTTTCAATGATTAGTAGAAAATGGTAGATTCTTTGGTTTACGGTTTTTCTTTTAATTCTTGTGTTTTCTTATATCCCCTTGATCCTCCTTCTCCTTCGGCGTATCTTTCTGGCTCTGACTTCTGTATTATAATAATTCACTCGTTACTCTAATCTTTCCTATCTTCTTCCTCTCCTTCTTCTCCTTATTATTTTCTTCCCTTTCGATTTGGCACTGGCGGACTTTTGTTTACTTTTTGTTTTCTTACTTTTTACGTCTTCTTCTGTCTTCTTCTGTCTTCTTCCTCCTCTTCTTCGTCAATTCTTCCACACTTGCTGCTCTTCCTCGAGATATACTTTGTACACTAGATAGATACTATAGCTCTGATTCCTTTGTTTCTCCTGAACCTAAGCTCTTGGGATATTACGACATATAAACACACTAATTACTTCTTTCGCGCTTCGTAAGAAAATATAAATCACTTGAGGTTAATGTGGCTTGTTAGAAGGCGGTTGATTTGTACGATCTGAAACAGAAACAAGAGAAGGATCCTCGGTGAGAACAAAGAAAGGGACAGCTAGAAGAATATCTGGTAAGGTATCGATATCCCGAAGAGGGGAACAGATAAGGACAAGAGGACTCTCATCCTCTCCCGTGATAAGTCCTAAGAGGTCTTTGAGGTCTTCGAGGTTTTGAAAGTCTATCCCGACTGCGTACCCTTTGCCACTCGAATCCCGAAAGAAGCCCTCGATATCCGAGGCAACCGATAAAATTGAAATAAATCGTGGAATGGTAAATCCTTGGAAAAAAAGAAAAAAAAAAAAAAAGAAAAAAAAAGTACCCTATACGATCGTCGAAAAAATGTGCCGCCTCAAGTGTTATACGCATTGCGCGTTACGCGTTAAGAGAAGCGTCAAGTGACGACATACGAATGCCCAAGAGAGAGCTCAAGTCGGCAGAATGTGTCATAGGTCTCGTGCAGTAACCAGCACGTCAAGGCTACTATTATATTTGTAGAAGCTACAACCTACAACCTACAGCCTACTACCTACAACCGCACCACCTACCACCTACCACCTACCAGGGCTCTCGACCAACTCGCTTTCATAGCCGTAAATGCGATGTGTCCGTACGCTCGTAGGTGCTTCATTCATAGACTATAGCGTAGTAGTAGCGAGGGTGGCAAACCGACCACGAGGTAACCTTGACGGTGGGCTAGTCCCCTGGTCAACGGGACGCCATAACTCTGCTACTCCGCTACTCCGCTACTCGACTAGTCCACGCTCTCTACGTACGTGTATTCCTGCGAGAGAATAACAAAGTGGCGAGGCAGCTACCTAACGATTCCCAATAGCGCGAGGAAAGGTCAAGGGTGCAGAGCGCCTAGATTCGGAAGGGCGAATAGTAGGAAGGAAGGAAGGAAGTGGAAGAATGCTAAAATTGGGGGCTGCTCCGAAGGGTGGAGCGCGAATATCCGGGGGATTGTTCGCGCGAGCGTCGTTCCGAGCCTTCGCTCGAAACTACCGTCGCCGGGTCTCAGTGAAATATCGACCGCTCTTTAGCCCCCCCCCCCTC